>NC_056733.1:778474106-778672440 GCF_019279795.1 Protopterus annectens
CCCACTCTGTTAAGGTAGCGGCTACTCCTTTAACCAGAGGACAGTCATTAGTGGGGGTTCCAGACGGCTCTGTCCGGGGCTCCCTGCTGTTCATCATGTACTTTTCAGAAGTGAAAGCACATGTTAAGACACAGTGGTTAACTAATTATATTGATGACTGCAAACTGGGTGTAGCTGTTAAATCCATCTTGGACACTTGGGTACTTCCGCAGTGTTTATACCAGATAGACACATTTATTTATTTGTCTTTGTTTAACAAGAAAGTCCAACTGGGTAATACCCATTTTCAGTGCAGACCCAGGGGGAAAAACTCCATTTGCTTACATTGCATTATACATTTCATTCCAGTTAAACACAGAGTAGTTAACACTTCTATTTACATTTATACGTTCTAAAATTTTACAGAGGTGGAAGTTACGAAAGAGAAAGCCTGTGTGCAACTCGGTGGATTATATAGGCAACAACTATGTATAAAAATTGTTTTGTCATTTCAGTGAGAAGTTGGGTGTATTCTGTTTAAGGAGAGTATTTGAAGGGTACCATATGTTAAACACAAAGTCTTAACCTTGAGATGAGCATGTGCTAGACCAGGATTGGTTAAGATGTTGTTTAAGCAGTGGTTTAAAACTATTGAGTTTGTTGGAGTGTTTTATTTGTGTGGAGATAATATTCCAGAGTTTGGCAATGTACTGGGAGTAGAGTGAGTGTCCTGCAACATTATTTGACTTATTTGTAAGTAATAAGAATTTGTTACTAGAATGGAGGTCCCTTGCTGGATAGTAGGTCAGTAATAAATTATATAGTGCAGGGCATTTTTTTCTGGATGATGAATGAGTTTGTGTGCTGTTGTTAGTTGTGAATATGTTGGGTAGTTGTATAGTTCAAGCCATTTAAATTGCTTTAAGCTATGACAATAGAGGGTACCATGAGGAAGATTGTTGGCAAATTTAGCTACTTTATTGTAGCAGAAGGCAAGTTTCTTTCTTTGAGTATTGTTTAAATTTGTTAGGATAGGAGCAGCATATGAGAGTCAGCAATAAGAAGGTGGTGGCTAGAGTTTTTCTTGCACTATCTGTAAGGCATGTAAGACATGTGCGTCCATCATTGGTTAACCTTAAATGCCAAAAAGCAGTATATCTACCTCTGGTCAATACATCATCCACTCCTCTAACCACATTGCTGGTATCCCTCTTAAAATAGATACTGTTATCTGGGACTTGGATGCCTTTATTGATAAAAATCTTTCTTTTTGATTACCCTGTGACTAGACGATCTTTAGAGAGACCTGCAATCTTGCATACACACAGACATGCGCACACATGTGTATGCTCGTAGACACATGCACACACTCACACACATGCACGTGTACATGTCGCACCTGTAGACACACACACACACACACACACACACACACACACACACACACACACACACACACACACACACACACACACACACACACACACATCCTCTCCGATAAGTTGTATCTGAACAGAGGAACCAGGTAGTGGTGTCCACTTTCCCCTTTGTTATTTTATTTATATTTACAGCCATTGGCAAAGAAAATAAAGACTCAGAAATTCAAGGATATAATTGGTAAGGTAATCAACATGTTACCCAGGACTCTTTCATAAGAGACTCCATTGTAAGACACACAGATGCCTCACTCACCTGGCTGAACAAGGAGAAGATAACAGGGGAAGTTGCTTACCTGGAGCCTGGATCCAGCAAGTTATGTACATACTCAAGTCACTGCACCACGAGTACCAGTATGTCCCATTTGAACATTAATGACTTGACATGTACTTCTCTGGACTATATGAAGGGAGACATTGTTGATCTCTATGAATATGTGTCTCAGGCAGGTATGTGCTTTGCACTGAGCTGCATTCTACCTTCACAAGTAGGATACCACAGTATGAACAAAAGATGATTGACTTCAATAATCGGCTTAGTTTCTGGTGTCTTCCCAGGGGGATTCAATATTCGTTAGCATGGGGGGATGGTCTGCACTACTCTCACCTAGGCTTCCAAATATCATCTAACACTTTATCCACCCCTTTACAGCCTTTTTTTTTAGGCAAATGCCAAATTGGCAAACCTACCAACATAGCAAATAAAACCCAAAGAAACCTAAGGTGCTACTGCTCAATGCTAGGAGCATAAACAAAAACTCCAAAACCTACAAGCTCTCCTCACTCTGGAGAATATAGACATCTGTGCTGTTACTGAGACGTGGTTTAAATCCACAAAAAGTACTCCAGCAGTGTATGGCTTCAGTGCCTTCCACACATTTAGACCATCATCTGCACAGACAGGGAGAAAGGGTGGAGGTGTCTCAATCTGTATTAGCAACAAGCATAACTCTACATCAGTTAAACAGGATGATGCCTTAGAATTTATCCACATGAAAATCACCATAGACGGAGTCCCACACCATATTCTAGCAAGCTATAGGTCACCCTGTATGGCCGTAGAATCCCATAGCTTGTACCTAGTCCTACTGGAGACACTCACCATTAAACCAAATACCCTATTCATGGGAGACTTTACCTGCACCTCTATAGACTGGGAAACATACATTCCCTCATACTCACAAGCACAATGATTCCTGGAATTTATTAACACAAATACCCTTGACCAGATAATGAGCACACCCATCAGGGGTTCAAATATACTGGACCCTGTTACTCACCAATATGGGAGAGTGCTGCACCCCCCCAGGTCACTTCCTCACTGGTAAGGTCAGACTAAAAAGCTGTCTCCTTCGAAATAAAAATCAGCTTTGTAACCACAGCAAACCCTGTAACAGTTAGGAACTATTCCAAACCAAACTATATCCTATTAAGCAATAGTTTGTCAAAATTCAATGCCCATCCTAACTTCGAGTTCACAGCAACCTTTGTGAAATTGTTCACAGAGATCCAGTACAGCCATGTAAATGGCTATATATAGTAGAAGTAAGCTCAAAACAAACTCTAAAAACAAACCACCTTGATAGAATCCTAATCTTAATAGGGTATATAACAAAAGGAAAAAAGTCATGGCTAAAATCAGGAAGAACAACTCCCATAATGATACTCTCTAATTAAACTAAACAGGAAACTAGGAGGACTAATCAAGTCCAACAAGATGGATTACATGGTCAAGATAGCCTCATAGGCTAAAGACAACCACAAGGCTTTCTACAGCTATGTCCTAAACCTCAAAGGCAGTACACATCAGTGTGCCAAACTGGTGGTCAGTGGTGCCAACTTCACTGAGTAGAGCGACATAGCAAATCTGCTGGCTGAAAAATTTAACTCAAACTTCAACCTTCGCTCCCATATTCCTTCCCCCATGAAATACCTACTAGCATACCCCCCTCCAACTATTAACAGTGAGCAGGTCCTGGAGGTACTCACTAAGGCCAAAAACAAAGTCTCAGTGGGACCCATCAATGTCCTGGGATGTCTCCTAAATAGCTTTAAACCTGACCTATCAGGACCACTTGAGTCACTTTTCAACTATAGGCTCAAAACATACTTTGAATGGAGGACTGCAATGGTTATCCCACTTCACAAGGGTGGACCATCAACTAACCCCAGAAACTACAGACCTATTAGGTTTACTAGTCTAATATGCAAAGCTATTGAATGAATTATCATGGAAATGATCAATAAAGACATAGGCAAACTTCAGACACTGGACCCAACCCGGTTTGGCTTTGTCAAGGGAAAGTCATGCCTAGTAAACCTGGTAGACTTCTTTGAGAAGGTCACCAAGGTAATGAATGAGGGGAAAGCATTGCATACCACCAATCTGTACCTGGCTAAGGCATTTGATACAACACTCCACTCAGGTACAGTTGAACAAACTCACTCAACTGAGTATAAACCCTGCAGGAATCACTGCATTGCCAATTGGCTCACAGACAGGACCCAGGAATTCAGGTTTGGTGATACCGCCTCCACTAAGAGACATGTCACCAGTGAGTTACCTCAGGGTTTTGTGCTGGGGCCACTTGTATTTGGCATCTATTTCTTGGATGTCAAGGGCCTTTGGCTGACCAATTTCCCAGATGACACCAAATTGGAGCTATCATAGAATACTCCTTGTGCCACAAATATCTTACAAGAGGGTCTAACACAGACAAATGACCTGTACAGAAAAAAACAGAATAAAGCTCAATGCCAAGAAATGCATTATAGTGCCTTTTGGGAAAACTGCCAACCAGGCTAATTACTTCATGGATAAGACACCCCTAAGAGGTGACCCAGTAATCATGGATCTGGGAACATATGTAGATAGTAATCTAGCCTTTGATCAACACGTGGCCAGGGTAGTAAGAAAATCATTCTATGTTGCCAACTTATAAGTAAAGGCATGTCATCCAAGTCCACGGAAGTCATAGTGCCACTTTATTTGGCCCTTATCAGACTCATCATTGTGTATAATGCTCTCTTCGGCATGTACCTATCCAAACTAATACATCATTTGGAAAGCGCAGAGGCTCCTTACCAATAGAATCCATGGTATATACACATGTTCTAATACAGATGGACTCTAAAACCTATACTTGGTCTCCTACAGTTTACTGAGAGGAAATCTATTCCTGGCATTCAAGGTATCCTCAGATTCAGCTCTGATGGACCTTTTGCACTCTGCAAATGAACAGCATCAGAACCACTAGATCCAAGGATTTAAAATTTGCTTGTGATATAATTAAGACATGTTGGCGAGACAGATACTTGTCTCAGAGGATCCTCATGCTTTGGAACAGGCTCCCTATCCATGTACACAGCCTGCCTTTATATCTTCTTAGCCGTGCTCACTCATAATTTGTGTTCTACCGCAAACATCTGTGTTTTAAGTCTGGTTAAGCCTGGAACTCACCTTAGACTGGAGAACAGAATCTTTGCATCACTTAGATGCAGCCACATCAGCTTAGAAACACTGGTTATCTATTTATTTTTAAAAACTAAAATGATAAAAAAAAAAAAACACTGGAGTGCTAGAGTTCCATGTCAATGCTTTAAACAGCAACATACATGGCCTGCTCTATTAGCCTTTCACTGCTACTAAACTATAGATGTACTCCATTAACACAGCAGTTTTCAATATGGCTTCTTTTGTAGTATGCTTTTATTTCTCAGCTAGTAATATTTATGATTTGCTATGGGATTGGCAGTTATGCAGATATGATGGTTCTCTTATATAATCAGTCATTTTCTTATATAATCAGCCTTTGATTTGGCTCTGTTTGTTATTTCTTAATTGTGTAAAAATATAATATGACTGTCCTAACCATTTATTGTATCTAATGTGATGTTACTCACTGTTTAGCTTTCTTTGTCATGCATAGACTTATCTTAAATGAATTTAGGTTACTTTTTTGTTAAATTCTATTAATTATTTTCCATGTATTACATATGAAATTTGCTTCCTAAAACTGACTGTATACTTTTTATTTGTTTGTATCTTTTGAACAGCATTTTGTATTCCTTAAGTGGGATGCCTGAAAAAAAAAACTTATTTTTATCAGCCCACTGATCTGGTTAACATACAAATAAACAAACAAGCAGTAAGTAAAAAAAAAAATAATAATAATAATAAATATATCACAAAGACAGCACTTGGATCTGGTGAAGTCTAATATGTGCTTGTGGTTATAAACCCATTTCTGTAAGAAGACATTTAGCAAATTAAGTGTATATCCATGTAAGCTGTGTAAATACATACACATTTTTTATCTCGAATTATGTTGCTTGGCTCAACAGTTAAATGTTATAATACTGTGGACAAATTCTAGTTAAATGCAAATGTAGATTAGAATGTTGTATCTATGTTAGGATACTATAATACATATTACTAAATGTAGACTAAATGTTATGTTACTGTAGATGAATTTGAACTAGTTAGAAATATGAATTAGAATGTTATACTGTTGTGACGCCTTTGCACTGGCCCCGTAATCAAGGAGTCTCAGTCCACACCACTAACACCAGGGGCGTCCACATTGGGAAGGATAACAAATACACACACAGTAAAGCACAATTTCCCTTAAGAGCACACAGAGATCACAGTCAGTCTGGGGCTGGTTTTTCCCTTTCTCTCCAGATCCACAATAAGATTCCCCACTGGCACAGTCTCAGCCTAGTGGTCAAGCTAAAGCCTTCAGCACCTTCTCTGTCCAACCAGTGCTTCGTGTCTCTGCCCAAGTAGCTTACACACTCACACACTCTTTAAGATATGAGTTATATACAAACACACAGACACTCCTGGCACAGATTCTCCAGCTATGCCCCTTCCTGCCAGTCTATAAGGTAGTACCAGCTGCCACAAACCACTAATATCAGCTACTAATAAGGCCCTTACCAAAGGGTTCCCAATTTTACTGTGCAATATTATTATCCAAACAGTAAGTGTGACTGAGCAGCAAGATTATTGGAGTGGCTCTGTACAGTAGCACTATATACATGCAATGTACTCGAGAGCTTAAATTATCTCTACACAAAACAGCCACAGTTGAAAGGTTTAAAATATTTAATAATAAATAAAAACACAAGACAATACTTCTTACTACACAGTGCTAGTTAAGAGTTCAGAGATCACAGGAAAATGCTTAAAATAATATAGTAGAATAGTTCTGACATCAATACAAAAAAAAAGCTAGACTAAACTTACTATTTTCTATCTATATCTAAGAGCAATCACAGTTCTAAATAAACTTACATATAGAGCAAAAGCAGAGTACTGGTGAGTTGTCAGCTTTAGACAAAATCCAAAAATACTCTCTGTCTCTGATAAAATCCTTTAAATTAATACATCCTGCTGACTCATTTTAGATTACATCATTCTTAACAGTTCTCTGGTTTCCCAGGCGAACAGAAGCTCTACATTTACATTTCTTAGTAAGCTTACACCTGGTCAGGAAACCACAGTAATTAAAGACATTATGTATGTAAAATCTAGCAATTAACTATGGTCTCAAAACAATAGAAATATTCTGCTGGTTTAGACATCACGGCTCTGAGTTTGAGATCAGTCATACAAGGCTTGACTTATCAGTATTCTTCCAGCAGAGTGCACTGCTGTTACATTTTTGATGTTCAACATTTAACACAATTTTTTTCCATTTAAGAGAACAAGCCTGTGGCTTATTAATATTTACAAATGACAGAATTATCTACAAAATTCTATCTAGCTAGGCTGGCAGCCTTCACATATCTTCACACCTGTATTAAGATACAGTAATATATCTGAATACAAACGTAACTGCCACCTGACTCAGGTTGTGGCTGAAATGTTTTTTGAGCCAATTCCCTTACCTGGTTAACAAAAATTAAATAAATTAATTAATCGATAAATCAATCAGTCTATAATCATTTACAACCCAGATTACATGCAGTGGTGCTAAATGTTATCTCAAGAAATACGCTACCCAGTCATATTATGCTCCTTTTAGAAATGCTGTGGGACAAACCCTACCACTGGCCACACTTAGCTTTTTATATTTTTACCTGTAGGAGATATAAATAGTGGATTCAGAGGTGCTTGCTATGCTAGTATTTGGTATGGCTATTGCAAGTAAACCACTTCCCTCTGTAATATTGTTTTTCATCTACTGTTTGTAGGTACTATATTTCAAACTATATACAGAAAGCAAAAACAATCTATTAATTAAAATGACAACTATAGGAATGCACAAGGGCTGTTTCTGGACCATGACGCAGACATACCCTTTAGGAAGCTTGGACAAACATTTTCCCTGATGGGTATGCACCAGAGCACACCAGATGAGTAACTCTCGGTGATATGAACTGATTGCATTTGCCTTACCTACCTATTTTTTTATTTTACTTTATATCAGCTACTTTCTGTTGCTTTTCCTGATGGCACTCTTTTTTGCCTTGGGCATTTATTTCATCCCTCCTCACAGCATCCAAATGACTTATTTTTTATTTATTCATCCTTTGTTGACCAGGATAATCCCACGAGGCTAGTAGCCTCTTTTCAGGGGAGACTGGGGGGAATTTGGTCTACATTTTCCAACATTTAGGCCTTTTCCTACACTAGAAGAATCACAGTATTTGACATGGCTTCTTCGGGACTACTGTGCCTCCAAGTACCAGCTATCTGCATTGGTCTTACCCCAAACTACATCACTATCAAAGCATATTCTGAAAAGAAGGATATAGGCATCTAGTGCTGTGTGCATTAACTCAGCATACTGGCCTTCCCTGAAACCTGACCCAAATCTAAATTGGCCTGCTCCTTAAATTTGGCAACTAATGCCAGATATTTTGTTATAGCAATCAAAATAACTGCATATTTATGGAACCTGACATATTATTTCAGCAAATAAAGTGTTGGTAGCCATTTTGTTTTCCCTAAGGGTAAAAAGTATAGACTGGGTGATGATAGTGGAGGCAGAAACTGGTACCAGGAAGGACTGTTCCGGACTATTATCCCAAATTATTACCCCAAAGAATGTCTGCTAAGGGTCACATCTTTTCTGTACTCCACACAGCACAGTGTTAGAAAAAAAAAGACAGCATTGCCAGAGAATTCCAGACATAATTGGTTAGCTCCACCCTTAACATAAACCTGACCTGGACATTAATTGGCTGCTGCTGTTGTTACTTGTCATTGTTTTTATAATAAAAAATCCCCCCAGTTAAGATCCTCTAATGAACAGACCTGATCAGATCTGTAACATCCTCATCCCAGCAGAAGCAATTGGTTACCATTCACTGGCAACTTGCTAGTAAGTTAAGAGGTGGCCATAGTCTCCTTTCATTTTCATTACTTAACAGGATTTTCTTCAGGCAGTGAAAAGACACAACAGAGCCTTATCTAAAACAAGCATTGGCACCTATCTTAAAAAGAATTGAGCATGCCTCATAATTGGTCATGCCTCAGATGGTTGCCTGGTGAGCTTAAAAGAAACATGCACCCTGGAAGAATACAAAGGAAATTAAAACCTGTGAATTCAACCTTGCCAGAGAAAAATGCCTTATAATATGTGTGACAAAGGGGGATACCCAGCTATCTGGAATTTTGTAAATAATTATTTGTCATTTGTGAATATCAACATAGAAGTGTGACAAAGGGAGATACTGCAAGGCACAGCTGTCTGGAATTTTGTAAATGGTCATGTGTCATTTGTGAATGTCAATATGATTCATATAAGATACTTGTGTTACAACTGTATTAGAAGTGTATGTTATGTGCATACCAAACTGCTGGTACAGACGTGTGTGTTGAAAAGGGTTTATAAAATGCTGAGCTTAAAAATGTAACCACAGTACCCTACTAGAAAAGAGCAGAAATGTACATACAGTATTTTAACTGTTTAAATGTATATATTGTAACAATGGAAACTGGAAACCAGAAGGTTAACTTCAGAAAAATAGCTGAAATGAAATTACTTTATGGCCAAGTCATAAAAAAGATGGTATCTTTCTATTTCAGTGTGGCAACAGACACAATGTATGTGCTGAGAAATTTTCAGTATTGTTTTGGAAGTGTTTTATTGTTTTATGACTTCCAGGATCTGCAAAGATCTGATGGAAAGCCCTTGTATATGTATTTTCTCAGATAGATGCTAAATACTGCTAGCTTTCAGCAGTGGGCGTTTTACCTGGTATAGAGTCAGATGGCAAAAAATAATGTCATACTGCAAGCTATACTTGCAGTAATATTTGAAATATTAATTTAAGAACTCTCTGAGATAGACTGAGCATTCTGTATTCTGTTTTTGATCTGACAACATCAGCTAGAGGATCTATTCGCCACATCTGCCTTACTGCTCTAATTAAGTAAGTGTACTAAGTTATAGTAATTCTCTTAGATACAGTCAGGAATACAACAAAACTTAGCTTTGATGTTTTCTTTATTTATTTGAGTCTGTCCTGCAATGTTGTTTTAAATATTCCCTGTGATTTTGAACTCTGCTGTCACTGTAAATATATACTGAGTATTTTCTTGTTCTTTTAATATTTTTATTAAATATATTTAAACCTTTCATTGTGGCTGGTCTATCTAGACATATTTAAGCTCTGAGTACTTTCATATTTAATTGGTGACACTGTGTAGGCCACTCCTAATAGCCTTGCTCTTGGTCAAACTACCATGTGTATTGATAGTAATATTACACAGTAAGATTGGACACCCTTTGTTAAGGGCATTAAAGTAGCTGATAAAGAGGTACCTGGTGGCAGTAATAACTACCTTATAGTCTGGGCAGAAGGGAGCATAGCTAGTAAACCTGTGTCAGCCTTTCCCAGGTGTGAGTGTGTGTGTGTGTGTGTGTGTGTGTGGGTGTGTGTTAAACAAATCTCCAAGAGTGTGTGTGAGAGCTACTTGGGCAGGGACACGAAGCACTGGTTGGAGATAGAGAGTGCTGGAGGTCTTGGCTTGGCCACTCAGCTGAGATGTCAACTCTATAGCTGTGCAAGTGGAAAGTCTTAGTGGAATCTGAAGAAAGAGGGAGAAACCAGCCCCGGACTGACTGTGGTCTATATGTGATCTTAAGGGAAATTGCACTTGATGCAGAATGCTGCATCTGGAAATACTGTGTGTGTACCTGTCATCCTCCCAGTGTACATCCCCCACTGGTACCAGTGGTGAGGATTGAGGCTCCTTGAGTACTGGGCCAGTGTTGGGATGTCACAATATGAGATTACTACATTAGAGATTATACATTAAAAACAAACTGTCTTCACACTGATCAAAAACAATCACATGCTTCTCTTAGGAAGCAAGCAGTCAATTACCTAAAAAGTAAAAACATGCCTGGTGTCTACAGGGAGCCATGGCCTTCAAGGGTAGCTACATGCATGCATTTGTTATATGTGGTTTTGCTTTTAAGATGACTAAACACTTTCTACGAGATGCATGGCCACACTATTGATGGCTTCTGTTGTAGTAGAAGATAGGTTTGCTTTTTGTGTTATAATCACTCTACATAATCACTCTCTGTATCACAGCAATGGAGTTGTCTATACCTGTTACAACAGTAGACACAACCAAGTTACTCAGAGAAACTCTTGATAATCACCTCAAATTCAGTGTGCACATACACCTTGAGATCATTAACATAAGCTTCATTTTAGACAACCTATATAAGGCCAAATCATTCCTAACAGACAAAGCTAGAGTCGCCACTTCCATATCACAACTCCTTACATCTCTCATGTATTCCTGGCATTTCTTGACTAACCTGTGCTCCCTATATTTGCATAAATCTGAATAAACATACAACAGAATAGTGCATATTATATATGGTGACAACAGATGTACCCACAATTGTCTTTTATTGTACCTACATGGGTGGAATTTAGCTACTATCCAACTACAATGCATTGTGCCTGCCCCGTAAGCTGTACTGCAAGCCTAACTGTCCATTTCTATCTGGCACCGTCATGTGGAAAGCCACATAATGGAAACTCAGAGAATCTGCACTCCATTTAGTCCACATCCACAAAGTGTTTAAATAATGTGGTGATACAATGTTACTAAACATGGTGATGCAATGTTACTAAACATGGTAATACAATGTTACCACTTATATCAGCAAGTTGTGGAATAAGCCCACCCTGAAAGGAAAAAAAAACACAGCAAAACCCTTTTAAGTCTCTTCTGATCACTCACTTTCATAACAACTAGCTATGACATCACCTAGGATTCCATTATATCCCTTATCAACTAGATAAGCATTTATAATACTGCATAATTCATTGCATCTCAAGTACAATTGTTTATTTTACATCCCCATCATTTCTGTTCTAACAGTTTCATGTATCCCTTTATACCATATACAGTATCTCAGTGTTTTACATTACTATGTAACTTTGGCACTATCTAGGACTCTGTGATATACCTTTTTAGGCAAGTATCTATTCATATACTAAACTTCCAGTGTTCAAGTCAATTACATCTTTTTATTTACTTCTTAACATATTTGCTTCTAATCACTTCAGGTATGTTCCCTGTGTTCTTTTTAATTTTGTATCTTACCTGTTAGGTATGGAATTGTTACAAGTAATCACCAATTGCTGCTGTATTTTATGTCCGCTCACTATGTAAAGTACCATGTACTGTATTACAGTTCAATAAATAATCTCACACTGTTTTATGTATCCATTTTGCTCACTAATCTGACTTGTATTGCTATGTATTGTTTTGGTATGTAGTTTCTACTACGTCTTTATTGGAGTTATCTCCCCAGGACACCACACTCACGGACATGCACACACAAACATACATCTGTATTATTTGGCAACTTGACTTTGCAGAAGAACAAATTAAACAACCAGCATTACAAAGAAAAAGAAACAGAAAAATCAGTTTACATTGTTACTTGATATAACCACTGCATACGGAATACAGAAAACTATAACAGGGTGACCATTAAGAAATTATATTAAAAACTGATAAAAATGGTTTTGTTACCTAAAATATTATATATAGCACAAGCCCTTATACTTCCACCAGGAAAGAAAATCCTTAAAGAAATCACTTCAACTCTGATGAAATTCCTATGGTACCCCAAAAGAAATAGAGTGGCATATTCTCATCATATCAGAAAATGGGAACAAGGGGGGTTAAAATTCCCAGAGACTGAAACTTATATAAAGGCATCTATAATTAAAATAGTGATGAATTGGATAAATCATAGATACTCTTCCAATTGGAAACAGTTACACTCCATTATACTAATGAATGAAAAATATTTATAAAATAATGCTTTGGTAACTGACAAAGATAACAAGATGTGGCCCTATTTAAGTTTAAATTTACAGTACAGTGCAGCAAAATTAACTAAACTAACACTAATAAACAATATTTTTGATATGTTTAGAAAATTCATTAACACAAATTTAGATATAAAACTGTGGCATAGATTTTTAATACCATTTACTATTACAAGGGATTTCCCTGATAAAACACATAGAGAGATTTTTTTGGTTTATGGTGAAATAATAACCTATTTTGTTGGTTGCAATGTATTGAAAACCAACAAGCTTTGAACACACAAAGTATATTGTCAACCTATGGCCTATCCCCTAATGACTGGTTGGTTCTTCAGAGTGTCACAGCATACACCAAGGATCTGTGTAGAATAATACATAACTCATCCTTCAAAACTGTACCAAAAATTATAAACTGGATTTTTGGAATTCTATATAATAATATTGATGTTAAGAATGAATTATCATATATATATAACACTTTAATTGTCTATAAGACAGCTCCTAAAGATTCTTACTGGCAATACCTAACTAAAGGGTTTCAAGTATCATTATCAATGGAAGATAAAACAAACATTTTATTTTCAGTTAAACTAACTTCTTATTCACAATTCTGGAAGATTTTTCATTGGAAATTTCTACACAGATCCTTTTTAACAACTGAGAAACTCTCAAAAATTAACCCATCAAACAACAAGTTATGTTGGAGATGTCATCTCTCCACTAATGCTGACTGGCATTATGACTGTACTAATATTAAACCATATTGGAATGAGATTAACAAATTTCTTCAAACCATCTATACTGACATATTTGTTTTGACAAAGTCTTTAATTTTATTAAATGTTGTTAATAGTAATAATATGAATAAAGATGACCTGTATTTGTTGTGGACAATGTTAGCAATAGCCAGAAAATGTATAACTAGAAGATGGAACTGTAATGTAACACCCATAATGGAGGAATTCCTATCATCACCACTGAAGAAATGCATACTAATGGAGAAAAGAACTAAAGAGTTAAGAACTTTTCCTAAGCTATCTGTTAATAGTCCGTGGAGGAAAGTTTTGAATTTGTTTGATACCCTACAGATGGAACCAAACTCTTCCTATCATAGTTTATATATTAACTTATAATTTAACTACAAATGTTTTTATCTGAATCCTTTTTGTCATGCTGAATGTAAATACTGTAAATAGTTACTGAATGTTATGAATGTATTAAATTATTGTGTTATTTCATCAAAATAAAAATCATTTGAGTAAATACATACTATAGTGATTTATAGTGCTTATAAAATGGTGGTAAGTACTTTTTTCTTGACTTTACTCACCCTTAGTGGGCACAGATAGTTGTGTCCCATCCATTTTGCACTTACTTATTCAGTTCAGTTTAGCTGAGGAGTAGGCCCCGCCACCAGGGTACTCCATTTGTGCTACCTCCGAGTGTTTAGCCTCTCAAATGCGTCACATATAAAATGTATCAAGTCAGGAATGCAGGTCTGCACGTGTTTCCGCATGTGTATGTCATGAAGACAGTTGCTAGCATGCTAATATTTTTCAGGTTAACTTGTTTTTATATTCCTGCCCCCCCCCCCCCCCCATCTGGGATCAGCCAACCTATGGCAAAACCATAAACCTCATCACTGATACACATTAAGTTAGCTAGCCACTAGGTGCTGAATACTTCTTATACCTCCCCGCTGGCTGTTCGATATCTGGGTTGATATTTGAAATGTGGCCATCAACAGCATGGTTGGACATTGTACCTCTGTGCATTAGGCCACTCTAAATGGGAATGGGCATGGACAAACACTAAGTGCATATTAAACACTGGGTTCCACTGGGCAAAATCTCTATAAGGAGTGAGGTTGCCATAATGGTTAAGGTTGTCACCTTATAGACACAAGGTGCAGGGTTTGATTCTCACATGGGGTAATTGGCTGAGCTTGGAATGGCCCACAAGGGCAATTAGCTTAATACTAATTTACAAACTTATGATCCTATGAACAACTTTGCACATAGTAAATAAAATAGAAATCATCTGACCTATAAATTTACAGCATAGGTGGGGGGTTGGCATGAGGGTTAAGGTGTTTACCTTACAGACAAAAGGTGTAGGGTTTGATTCTCACATGGAGTAATTGGCTAGGCTTAAAACAGCCACAAGAGTGGTAGGCTAGTTCTAATGTATGAACCTATATATCTTTATAACAATTTATGAAATAATTTAAATAAATGCACAAAATAAAACAAAAAATCATATACTGCATGTCCTGACACTCAGGCTTTAACTGTTAGCATTTTGGCAGCCCCTTTATCTACGAAAACATCTCCATGGTGGTTCCCAGTCTTGTATCTCACTGCTACTTCCTGGTTATTATAGAGTGACTTCAAAATTCATACGCAATCAGTGCCCTGAATTCACAGTAAAAAAGTTGGCAACCTTTCTGCAGAGCCCTTGCTATATCAAATATTTGACACAAAGCAATAGGTTTTATGATGTTTGTGGGCTTATGAATATGCTGTCTGTATTAGAAATTGCTAAATGCTTATCCTGTTCAAAGTTGCAGAACCACAAAATGGCCTTCTGAATGGTTGGGGAGATGCCAAGAAAAGTCTTGATATATATGTATTTTTTATTCCTAAATTAGTTGACATAATTGGACTTGCAAGCTGGTTCTCAAGTGGCATAATGCATGATAAATACAGCTTTTGTTAAGTTGGCACATTGGAAAAGGCTGCAGGTTAACTGCAGCAACATAATTCTGCGTGGTGACCCACAATTCCATGGGGATTTCAGCAAGGAATCCAGTGTCTACAGTCACTGGGCAAAATGCCAGAAAACTGCTGACAGAGAGGTATGTGGTTTTGTATAGCGCAAACTAAGTGACAGAGGGGAGGATGCAGAATGAATTCCTTGATTTCTGGGAAAAAAAATAAGTGGAACAGATGAGGAGTATATTACCAGGGTTGGATTGGGCACTAGGTGACCTAGGCAGCTACCTAAAACTGTGTCAGTGAGCGATTCCTGAAGAAGTACACCAAGTTTAATTTAAAAAAAAAAAAGAATATCGAAACATTTATTAGCAGCACAGAGTAAATACTGTAAAACAACTAAGGTTCAAGCTTTCTGGTACTTGGAACATTGAATACAGCATAGTTTTGTGGGAGTTTGAATGCTCATGCAAAAGTGGTTTGTCAGAACTTTGACAGCATCCTGCCCAGAAAAATAAAATTTAAAAGCAGTTGAATACCTACACAGGGTATGCTGATGTGTACAGCTGCTCATACCTCATAGAGCACCATGTTGCTGTTTTGACAGTATTATAATTCTTTGCTCTCAGCTCCCACTTCTGTGGAGATAATAGTTCTGCTATCCTGTGGCCTCATGAGGTAAACAACTTCCAGAGATAAAGACAGCATGTCTCTATCCTTTGCTTTTGTAAAGCACAGGAGTGTTGCTGTTTTCCTGAATGCCTGAAGATGTTACATAATGTGAGTGCCTTGGAATTTGTGAGTAATTTTGTAGTGTCTGTGCTTAATACTTTTGGAAAGAGGCTGTTATATTTCTGAGCATGAGCTATTCCATACTTCCGCACTCCCTCTCTCTCTCTCTCTCTCTCTCTCTCTCTCTCCCTCCTTCTCTTTCTGTTGCTGCTTGGCTGTCAGCTAGATGGCTTTCTGCCAAGGGAAGCCTTAGCCAGGGTCTTCCCCCTTGGCAGTAGGCCCAGAGAGCATGTACGTAATCAAAGCCATTCAATACTGAGCTGGAGTGTGGCTGTGTTTACATGACTGAGGTCACAGAAGAGCCAGCAGGAAAGAACACTCCCAGAACATCATGACTGCCAATCCCGCTGCCCCCCACCCCCACAGCAAAGACTTATTTACTTTTATGCTTTAACTCGCTATAACCCCAATTATTCTTAATAATAAAAAAAAGACATCCGTTTTTGCATTCTGTTTTAGTATCTTCTCTGTTCTTTCACGTTCTTCCTTCTTTTCAGTTTAATGCTCTCTCGTGATGAGAGCAGATGTTTTTCAAGATCTGTTTAAAAACCTGGGGAAAACTCATTTGCTTCCTTCCAACTGGTGTGCATAACTCACACCAAGCAGATTTATAGTAATACAGGAATATAGCAATAATAAAAGTTTAAAGGCTTTAAAGAGATACAAGAATTTGTAATAGAAAATACAAGCACTGCTATGACGCATGTATTTGCATAGAATAAACTCATTAACAGTGTCTGTTTGTTTTATGAGAACACAGAAAACTTTGCCTCCTTTTATTTACTTATCTTATCTTTGAAAATAGTTACCACTTGTAACATGGTACTATTATCGGAATGTTGGAATTTTAAACATCAGTAAACCTTAAACATTTTGCAGTTAATAAAATAAATTCTTATCAATGAAAGTTGATTCACCATATTATAACAAGTATACAAACATACATGTTCAATTCATTCATAGCAGTAAAATCCATAATGTTCTTCAACTGTACTAGGCAGTTGTGGATGCTGTACTTGAATAGTGTACTAGAGTGACACATGAGCAAACCTTTGATTTATTCCTGAGGAGCTGCTCTTCAGATGCCCCTGTTTTGTTAATTGATCTTTTTTTCAGGATGCAGCAATGTTTGAGTGAGAATATTAACGTTAGGGGTATATGAAGGGTGAAGCTCTCTACATGGGGAAAGGATGCATTTGCTTTGATGCTTTTATGTACTTGAGTCTTAGGTTTCATGGAGTTTCTGATGGGTAATTGTGGACTGAGCTATTATAGTTTCGAGGAGATGTAGCAGATCAGTGAAATAAACATACACCTTTAGTAACTGGCACCATGGTGCATAGATAAAACCTTGATTATGACCCACATGAGCTGGACAGGATGGATGGGTATAAGTGAGTGACTGATACCAACTCCTCCATCCTGGGTGGACAAAACAAGCATGGTCTACTGCAATACTTAAAGATGACAAAAGCTAGGTGACAAAGCTAAAGCAGTCCATAGATTCATAGATGTATACTAGACTAATGATGACCATGGCCTTCATAAGTCTAGTAGTGCAACCCAAATGTGACCCACAAGTTTTATGTTTTACACATTTATACAGGGGGTGATTTTTGGTTATGACATGATTTACTGGCTGCCTCTGCCCATCAGTGACACAGGCACCAGATCTGGGATGAATTTCCAGTTTCCCATCCAGTGCTCCAAGTTATGCTTAAAAAGGGTTAGTGAGGGACTTTGTTTCACATGGATGGGCTCGGATGAGCATTCCTTAAGTAGTGAGTGCACAAGCTGTAGCCTGGGTGGACATATCCAAGAAGTGTGCATGTGGGAGGCTTCTCATCTAGACTGCCTCCAGGAAAAATAGGGGCTGCATCAAATAGAACCCCCTCATAGAGGCCTGGCTGACATCCCTTCCCATTGAGTAGACTCAAATTAAAGGGGAAACTGATGTTTGATAGACATGGGGAGAAAAAGATTTTTAAAAATCTATCTCTAGTCCTTTAATCACATGCACTGGGAGGCATCGTGCTAAGCATGCAAAAACAGGCACATAGATACATACTATGTAGTTAGTACACTGTAGAAAACAAACATATAGTCTATCCTGATACAAAACAGACAACCAGAGAAGAAAATCACTTATTGAAAATGCTTTGAACAATCATGGAGAAATATATATTGCAATACATACATTTGAACTCATACACCTTCCAATGTGAAAACCTAGCTCATAACAATGCAACACATGTTGGACTAAAGAGTCAAAATATACACAAAAAATACACATCAGAGAAGAAATGTAATGTAGAAAGTACTCTTAGACTTCCATAACCTTAAGGGTAGCATATAGTTATAAGCAGAACCTATGTAAATATAGCAAATCTTAAGGTCAATGTAAGGAGGAATTAATCAGCAATACTCAGGTGATCCCACACCTGTTTCAGCATGTCTTTTGAAGGGATATCTGGTCTTTAGACCTTTACAGAAGAAAACTCTTTGCGCTATAATTTCGAATGCATGAGAGCAGTGCATCCCAATTCAGATGGCAGTATACAAAGCCTTGTCAGAGTGATTGCTGAGAGATAGAGTTACCTTTACTGATACATTCATGGATGGAATTTTCTGAAAGGCGACTGTCTGTCTGAAGGAGATGGTAGCCATCAGACTACGTGCAAGATACAGCAAATGGTGCAAGGGGCCTGCATGAGACAAGACCAGACTATGACTGAAAGAATGTGACTTACACCACCACAAGAGTGAGTTTTAGCCCCACATCGGAATTCTGTTCGTAGTATATGTACCTTCCCTGGAATACAACACTAAGATGGTGACAGGTCACACATCACATGTAGTTCTTTGGGTATCCTATGAAAAATCAGATCTTCTCTACCTTTTCAAGGGGTTTACAAAAACAGACTTTTATAATCCCTTCATCTTTTTAAGCAAACCTTTGGGGTATACCTGCTTAACATACCCCATCTGGAATACCTTCCTTATAAGGAAACAAAAGAGCAGAGGGAGTAGTGTACTTGGCCAACAACCTTGAAAGCCGATTTTAAAACCTGTCAAGACTTAATATTCTTTTTTATCTTTTATTTTTTTAACTCTGAGCAAGTCATTAACTTCATTGCACTGATAGAATACCCATTGAAAAGGGATCTCTTTTTTTCAGAGAAACCTAGTTAATAATAAAAAATAAAATAAATGCTTGAACTTGTTTTCTGTCACTCTGTCAGTAACAAAACTCTTGCAAAAGGAAATATTGTTTACCTCCACCAGTTTCACAAATGTAAAGCATAAATGCGAGCTCTAATCATTTCAGTGTCATTTGCAGTACTGAATGAAACACTGAACATTAAATTAAGCAGACTATTTCAACTATATATATATATATATATATATATATATATATATATCTGATAACACGTACATTATGACTTTTTATTAAATGTACATTATGATACTTTCTTTGTGCAGCTTGTTTATAGTTTATACAGCTGTCTGTTTAACTGGGAAGAAACTGGACTAACTGTGTGAATTAACTAGGGGGTTGGCAGAAGCCAAATAAGAACAGGTACGATTTTTAGATGATATGGGACCAAGATGTCAAGGAAGTGAATGCACATTCAGGATGCTTCTTTATACCACTTATAGGGTGTATATCAATCAGTATTAATGTTTCTAAAGGAAAATTATTATGGCCTGGCTTCATAAAGATGTAGGATTATTGTTATATATGGTCCCACAACAGTACAGGGAGATTACCTGAGATTTGGAAACTAGAACTTGCAAAGGCAAAGAATGTGATCCAAAATTCTGATTGCTGAACATACATCCTCCTTCAAAAATATGTAATGGTGGATGCAGGGAAGGACAGACACAGTAGAAAATATGCAATGAGTTTTATTACTACACTTCCTCAAAAAAAAAGATAAATCTTTGATTTCCAGTTGACATCTCACTCTAACTTGCTAAGGTAAGAAGTCCAGCAAAAGCGTCAGATTTGGCTTAGGTAGAAGGTTCCACAGAAAACAATTTCAGAAACAGGTAACTTCAGTTATAGGCGCATAGGTTCATAGTTTGGTACTAGGCTATCTGCCCTAGGGCCTATACAAGCCTAGCCATAAAAATTCCCTGGCTATTTCTTCCCATAGTATTTGCTTCCCTGGACCCCTGTCTAGCAGTAAAGCTTGTTCACAGGTCCCCTATTATTTCTTTTTTTATCTTGAATTTTGGCTGACAGCCAAGAACATAGTCTTATTCATGATTTTGTGACAAAAGTGTGCCCAAATCTGCCCAACTGCCAAAAAAACATGAATCTGCTGATGGCTGTTTGAGAATCTGTGCCTTCACATAATACCTCTCAACCTCTCAGTCCAAGAAATCTGGGTAAAGCCAGAAATAATTGGGGGGGGGGCAAAGGCCCAAAAATCGGGACAGATTTTAAATATTGCTACTATAAACTTAGAAAGCTGCTAGAATTAAATATTTTTCATTATGATTTATTTTCAGAAGGATATGAAGTCTGAAACTCAAAAGTCTGTCATTATTTAATATTATTTAGTGACTTCAATCCTTAATGATTTGCCAGAAAACCACTAATTTTAAGAGGCACAGACCAAAAATAAGAGACAAAAATCTGGACATTCTTTAAAAATCTGGACAGTTGAGAGGTATGTTCACATGACTACGCTAAACATGGTTTGGGGATATGTCTGACTTACACTTTTGATAATGTTGTGCACTGGGATCCATGGCAGTAGAAAGACCCTCCCCCTGTTTAAAGCTATTGTGCAGTCCAGGACTGTACTTTGAGGATGTTAGGCCTACATACCCTCAAAGTATGCAACTATACTTTACTGACAACCATGGCAACTAAAATACTGTAGTACACATAATCTTCATATCAGCTTTCACTGTAACTGCAGACCGAGTTAAAAACATCTTTATATGCTTTATAAAATTAATCTCCTACTAGCCTAATGCCATTTCCATTCACTCATGGGTGGGAGAGGGGTTCTTACTATTGTCATAAGTCCTAAGCAGTTCTAAGTCATGCAGCCTTGTATTTCCAGCAAATGAACCTGGGATTTGAACTTGCAGTACTGTACAAGTAGTGCTTGGCCAGCTTCCTTATTCTGAAAAAAAAAAATGAAATTAATGCTTCCCTCTAAAAAGATCCCCCTGACTCATACTGTCTTTTTTTCATATCCAGCACTCCCCGCTAGATTATGTTATCTAAGTGTAATGTGATGCATCATATTTACTGCCTTTATTTCACTGCACGATAGTGGTCCAGCATAATGGGGGCAAAGCCTAAAAAAGGTGATTTCCATATTCTAGGTAGTTGTACTAAGCTCTTCATCTTCTCTTTGGATTGTTGAAAGCAGAAAGCGTTTTGTTGAACTGAAGATTGGATACATTACCTCCAGAAGATGAGTCTTTAAGGCTTCTGTCTTCCTTCCCATTTTTTCATGATGGTGATGATGATGGTAATGATGAAGCTCCTTTGATTTCATCTTTTGCGATAACAGGAACACTCTATTGCATTGCTATAGCAACTAGACAATGTAGAGCCTGCATGCTAAGCAGATGTACTGCACCAGAGAGAATGTGCGTGCGTGTGTGCTTGTGTGTATGTGTACATGTGTAGCTATATCTATATCTCCCTATCTATCTATATATATATATATATATATATATATATATATATATATATATATATATATAAATACTTATGTGTGCGTATATCTATCTACCTATGCATGTATATTTTATATATATGTATGTATAGAATGTATATGTATATATAAACATAATAAACATATAGTATGTGTGTGTGTGTGGGGGGGGGGCATGTGTGCGTCTATGTAAATGCATGCAATGAGTTTTTATTGAAAGCAGCAAGTCTGACAAATCTGTTGCAACAGAAGTCTCAAGCCAGAAACTAAAACAAGAAAACACATCTTACTTCACCCAAACCAAGCCGTTTTAGTCCACAGCATGGCGTTTGGACTAATGTATCTGTTTACATTAGCCACAGCTGGCCAAAGGGACAGGGGAACACATGTTTTTTGAAGTGCATCAGTGATTAATTCACTACTGCCTGCTCACTTGGAGTTTTTCCTAAGCGATAACCATGCCCTACATGATATTGAAAATGAAACCGCAATCTACTTGCAGTTTGAGTAGCAAATGCAGGGCAGCATAAATTAGTACCGCCACGAGGCGAGAGGCTTGCTGCAGGTGGAGCATGGGAATGATAATAGCCAACTGTCTTCTGTGATCTGTATTTTTTTCTGCCCCTGCTAAACACAGACATGATGAAAAATTATGCAAACTCTTCCTGTGTCCTACACTCAAGAGAATTTGCATGGCTTTTTTCTTAACTGTTTCACTGCCGAGTTAAAAATAATAATAAAGAGATTCTCTTTTTCTCTCAGCAGTCAGAAATTATGTACAATTCTAACTAGGTTTACACTCCAGAGCTTTATATTTCCTATAATGTTATGCACTAAGCAGGGATGTTACCTGTACAAACTGCCCTTTTAATATACATGTTCTTTAAATTTGACTGCTAGCATTTAGTGTTTGAATATCAATTGCATTTTTATTAGCACTCCACATATATGAAATGTATTTTATTTGTACTCCCTTATAATTATTTGACTGAGTACAAGTTTCTTGTGAGTCTGAGCACGTTTTACTTCACATTTCTAAAGACCTTCTTTTACTTATGCTGATATTATGGCTTTCCTGTCACTGTTTATACTCACGACATACCTAAAAGCAACAAACCCACTTGTATTTTATTGCTTATCTGTTAACCAAAAAGTCAATAAATAAATAAAGAAAGAAACATAGGAACATAGAAATGCAGATTCTGCTATCAGATAAGGACAGTTTGGCGTACGGGTCATTTCTCTTTTCCTACTGCAAAAGCTGCATAAACAACTTATTTATTTAACTGCTTACATTTTCATTTCTTTAATCTCCCCATGAGAATTGCCTTATGTGTTTTTTATAATTCTTATATTCTCTCACTGTATGTGATCCTGCAACCTCTTCTTGAGACTGTTCACATCATCCACCATTCTTTCTGTAAAAAAATGTTTTTGTATCTTTCTGAGCCAATCACCTTGTATGTTCCAACTGCATCCTCTTCTTGTATGTCTCTTACTTTTTATTTTATTATTATTTTTTAAATGGCATCTGCTTATAATGTGTTTATTCCCTTCTGGTACTTAAATGTTTTCCATATTTCATACCCCCTCCCCCAACTCCTTAATTCACAAAGCACACACCAAGCTCTTGCCTATTTATATGGTTTCTGGTACAGCTCTTGTCTCACCTTTGTTACCCATATCTGAATACCTTTATTCTGTCTGTGTGCTGGTGATGAGGCCTTCAGAACTTTACATAATACTCTGCTCAAACAAAATAAATATTAACAGTGAAGCTTTGCTGACTGTAAGTGGTTGTAAGATTGTAAAAGAGACAGAGAAAACTATTTGGAAACAGAGGGTAGGACATAGTACTTGTGACACAATGTGTGTGTGTGTGTGTGTGTGTGTGTGTGTGTGTGTGTGTGTGTGTGTGTGTGTGTGTGTGTGCACTTCTCTTTTTGTCTCTATGCCTACTTTGGTAACAAACCACTCTTGCATAGATTATGTCCCCAGAGATGTGTTGGCTAATGACTTCATCCATTCTCATCAGGAAGTGACACAACAGCAGTTTCTTGATTTAACAGAGGAAGAATGTATGGCACGTCATGCATAATGTGCAATAGATGTGCATGCAGTGTGCATGACGTTTCACTTCAAGCAGCATGGGCATGCATAAGAAGTATGGCCCATATTAGTAGAAGAATACCTGGTCTACTATGTGTAACAACAAGAGTTATAAAATAAAATTAGTGTATGCATATAAAGAACACGTGTGTGTCTGTCTAAAGCTGGGAAATAACCCTCTATGCAACTACCTTTTCTGTCACAACACTGACAATTTCCTGCAGTTTTTTCCTGCTGAATTTGGCATCCTTAGCTTATTTGCACTCTACCTCTCATGTCAGTATCAAACTTCACGTTTACCACCAGCTCTGTTAATTAAATCCTTCTCTGCTTAGTTTTGAGGTACCTCCCCTCAGTCAAACAATGGTTTCTGATCAGTCCTCACTTCATAGTCTTTATGTCTTCCAGGTACCTACCTTTCAGTAGTTTGAGTGTCCTTCTTGTGTCACCAGTCCCTTTTCTCCTTCTAAGCTGCACATTCTCACCCTGAAATTGTTCATGACTCTTAACTAGTTCACCTCACAATCCCTTTAGCACTCTGATGAACTGTTTCAACCAACATAATATGACTCTTTAGAAGCAGTCTCCAAACTGAGCATATTAGTCGAGTAACTCCATTGCACAGTAGTGGAGCAGTTTGACCATTGCCTTTTGTGGGCTCCATTTCATTAGTTATAAATCCAGACAGTTTGTTAACCCATTTCATGTGTTTCTATGTACTATATGGAGTGAATTACCTGGCAGTGATTATAGCTTCCTTTTTTCTCCACTATGCACCTGAGTACCATATATTCCAGGTAGCACTTGGTACATCTTGACAAAGTGCATTACCTTATTCTTCCTTGCACTGAATCCTAATTCCTTTTTCTTAGATGAGGCAGCACTCTTGTTCTAGTCCCTCCCACAGAAACTCAACCAATCTGTGTCAACCAAAGTGCAAGAACTGTACTTTTTTAGCATTTTTATTTTAAGCATTGACTATCTTTAACTGGTTTTAATTAACTGTCCTTATAAACCAATGTTTTCTAGTCCCTATGAATCCAGTGTTTGCTAGGGCACCAGGCTTCATCGTTTAATAAAATGTTTTACCTATAGTCTACATTTTCTCATAGTTATATATTGCATTATAGCTTTCACATGTTCCTGATTTTTACTCCAAATGTTGCTCTGCTACCCAGTGAAATTTAAACTTTTTTTGACAAAAATGGCTGCTATCTCATCTGCTACATAATACTACACATTATAGTTACATACTGTAAAATCTTCAGAAAATGCATAAAATGTATGCTATCCTTTTCACTTCCATGACCAATAATATTCAAAAAGTGCTCCCCCGATTATGGGCCTTCACCTGTCTTTATTTTTAGCTTTTTCCTTGACTCTTGAGGTAAAAGATCATCAGCTAAGGCAAGGTGATTTGTTTGTACTTCAAGTACAAAATTCAGCATGTCAGTCATACACTTATTTTATGAGTTACTTGTTGCACAAAAAAAATCCAATCCACTTTAGTAAATGGGACAAAAGCTAAATATCCCTACGTAAATAGAACAAAACCTAGGTATCCCTAATTAACTTTCATAGTGAGCTTAAATATACACATTGCACAAGAATCAGTCATATTTCTGACTCCTTCTACAAGCAGTAGATCATCACAAAAATATTAAGTACTACCAGGCTGGATGAGAGTTATTGGAGTAGCAAGACAGCCTCATAGGTTCATAGGTGAGAACTAGGCTAGCTGCCCTTTTGCACCATTTTAAGCCTAGCCAGTTTCCCTCAGTGAGGATCAAATCCTGTACCTCTTGTCTGTGAGGTAAACACCTTAACCATTATGGAACACTTTGACAACCACCAACCCCCTTCATTAGCTCTAATACTGCTGTTCCTAGCTTGGGTAAGGGTGTCACTCCTTCTATCTCTCACCTTTCAAAAGTAGTGCTACATGGCACTATTTTAAGAGTACATCTGAACATATAGGTTCATAGGTTGTAACTTTGCTAATGACCACTAAGACTTTTACAAGCCTAGCTGCTCACCCCAAACCCATTTAGATTCTGAGTATTACAGGGGTCTATATTGGGGAACATGTTAGTATGCAGGCATCTAAGGGATTTCTGGAGGGGTGTTAGTTAGGATAATACTTTCTTTTTTTATTAAAGACCTCTGTCTGTAAGGAATACGGTGGGTCAGGATGGACTCTGTTTTACATGGATGTGGAGCCTATTACATAGTATGGGGATCCTTTGGGATACATATCTGTCTCTCCAGTATGTTCTGTTTATGTCAAAAGTGAAGTTCATATCCCTGAATCTAGTGTTTCTGGTGCTATTTGTTTTGCACATGTGCATCAGATTCATCAGAGGTGTGTCTGAGGAAGCCCTGTAAGCCAGGCAAAGATTTCCTCTCAACAGCCTGTAGGAGACCGAATACAGAGAGAGTCTTTATAGAATCAGTGTTGGATGGTGCATTCATGCCCTGAGTTCTCACGGTGAGAAAACTTTGTGGGTGTTCCAACTGTTGCAAGTGTCTAGTACTATAACTTTCTTAGACCTGGATGCTATATCCTTACCTATAAACTGGACGACATAGAACAATTTCTTACTATTTTGGCTTTGTGCTGGTCAAGGGCCAGATTGCTGTCTGCATATGTTCCCAGATCCCTTACTACTGGGTCAACTTTAGGGGTGTTTTACCAATGGAGTAATTAACTGAGGTTGATGCTTTCTTAAAGGGCAATGCATTTCCTCATTGAATTTTAAGCCATGCTTTTGGCACCAATCATTTGTCTGTGTTAAACCATCTCACAAAATATTGGTGTCTTGGGAAGAATCTATAGATCTCCCACTTTACAGTCTTCTGTGAACTTGGTGAGTCAAAAGACCTTGAATGTTAGCCTTGCCACTTGAGAAGGAGATGCCAAATAGGAACTGGTCCAGCACAGAGCACTGGGGTACTCCACTGGTGACTGGTCTCTTGGTGGAGGTGGTCTCACCAATCCTGATTTCTTAGGTCCTGTCTGTGAGCCAGCTGGCAATCCAACAAATTATGTAGGGATGTTTTGCCTAACTCAGAATGCTTGTCAAGAATGCAAAGTCAGAATGTCTCTTTGCAAGAAGATGGCTGCACACTGATCATCAGCCTAATTTCAGCTCTCCCACTGAGAAAACACAAATTGAGAAACAACAGTCGGTGATATGGGCAGCTTTGGTAAAATTCAGCTACTGACTAATAAGACCAGCAAAGAAGACATTTGGAGAACGTGAGAGAAAACCATCCAGAAAAAGTGAAAAGAAAACACTGGCTGGGAAGAATCCTGCAGAGGTTCAGCAAAAAGCAGTTTAAGCTTCAGCTATGGTGCAAAAGATGGCTTCCAGTAATTTAGAGGAAAAAATAAATCAAATGTACAAAGTGGTAATTATAATAAGTGAAACATTGAAGGAATATATCAACTTCAATAACATAAGGCTGTGAAAAATAGAATAAGCTTTTGCTAACTATTCAGATTAGCCAATAAAAATGTAAAAATCAGAGGCTGAAATGAAGAAAAGTCTGGCTGAGTTTGAGACTTTGAGTGTGTAAAGAAAACCTGAGATTCTCTGCTGTACCAGAGAAACTGGAATAGATGGTATTAATTTTATGAAAGCATAAATAAGCAACTGGACTGGTATTCTGTAGCAGGATTTGTTAAATGACAGGGAACATTGAGCTCCTTCTCCAAACCTGGCCATGAGAAAGCAGCCAAAACCTGTGTTAGTAAAGATGCACTAATACCAGCAGAAAGATGATTCTGACAAAACTTTGTAAGAAGGGAAAAGTAATAAAATTGGATATAGCAGAGTGCTTGTGGAAAATGATTATTCACTGTATATCAGGCAGATGAGAAGAGAAGAGAAGCACATTTATCCCAGCAATCAGGGAATCTTGAGAGGCAGGTGTGATATTCACACTGCTGTATCCAACTGTCTTCAGAATATTTTTTCTGAAGTATCACAGACATTTTTGGATGCAGAACAAGCTAAGGAGGAAATAAAAGGTTTATCTAACCAAACACTGCCAGCAGACAGGAGGAGACTCTGCAACTCATTCTTCTGACAATAAAGTTCATACAGTTCCAATGTTCCAAAAGGAAAATGCTTCACAGACAGACAAATGTACAGGCGTTTAGTAGAAGAATCAAGAGAACCTCTGACCTGAACCAGAGTCTAGGGCTAGAAATGAAGAGGAAGAAGATTAGCAACACTGAAATTAGCGAAAAAATGGAGAACTATAAAACATGAATCACATTTGTGAAGTATGGCTTTGAAAGAAAAAGTGTCTGGTTATATTATATGTAGAAATAAGATAATTTATCTTATTTTACATGTTTGGATGTTTAGATTAATGCCCTTGGCTTAAGCTATAAACAAATGTTTTTTGTAAGCATGCAGGCTTGACATTATAAGAGGCATGTAAATGTTAAGTTTCTTTCACCTGCAAAAATATTAGCTTGTTTTTTTCAATTAGCAAGTGTTATCAGAGGGAGTCAAGATGTATGCAGCTGTAGGCAATTGCACATTCTGTTCTGAGTGAAATTTACAAAGATTTATTCATGTATCTGCTGAGTTGTTAGCTGTTTTTCTTTTTACTGTTCACTATTTTAGATGGAGATGAGCTGCCTGTAGGTGCAAACAATTAATCTTGAGAATTCTAAACATTCTTTGTTGAGGGAAATGCAAACTTTAAAGGTACAATGGCAAACAGTTCAGTGAAAAATAAAGTTTTAAATTATGCAAAGTGAATAAGAGATAGTGGTTTCCCTTGCAGCCTTAATACCTTAATGTATTTAATAAAACAGTGTACAATTTAGTTTTATTTAAAGATAGTCAGTGCACTTATTCTTAGAGATAAAAATTAATGTTTTCTATTTTTTACATATGGGAGGGGAATAGGAATAAGAAAAAAAAACAGAAAGTAATCAGTGTAAGTGGAAACATAGGCTATAACATGTGCTTCAGTGTGGGTGACCTTAATTTTAGGTTAGGTAATGCCTTTAGGTGCATTTGTCAATTTGGGGCCAATTATTCCTACCAGAAGGGTTCATAGGTACATAGGTTCATAGGGTTGGTACTAGGCTATCGGCCCTAGGGCCTATACAAGCCTAGCCATAACAATTCCCTGGTTATTTCTTCCCACAATATTTACTTCCCTGGATCCCTGTCTAGCAGGGCAATGGACATGATCCCCGGGGTGAATGTTCTATCTCCCATACAATCATCAAGGTTCCTTTTGAAGAGGGCCAAAAAGGCGCTCTGCTTGACATGTATGGGCAGTCTATTCCAGAGTCTGGGGAGTCTCTGGGTCAGGAACCTATCCCTCCAGCATGTTTTGTTCATTGTAATGACAAGGTTTAGATCCCTGGAGCATGTGGCTCTGAGGGATTGGGATTTCTTTAAGTGTAGCATGTCCAACAGCTCTGGGTTTGATATGGCCTTGTATGTTAAGCAGAGATCACCTCTGAGTAGATGATATGCGACAGAGTATAGCTAAAGTTTCTTTACACAGTCAGCACAGGGCATCTGCTTTAGGCCTGTGATTCTTTTAGTGAGGTATTTCTGCAGCCTTTCCAGTTGTTGCAGATGTCTTGAGAGGTACTTACCAAATGAGGTGTTGTATTCTATAATGGGTCTAATGAGGGATGAGTACAGTGAGACAATGACCTCCTTTTTTCTGGATGAAAAGCCCTTAGTGATGAAGTGTGCCACATAGAAGTATTTCCTACTGTTGTGACGATGTGGTTATCAAAGGTGAGACCACTGTCCACCTATGTCCCTAAGTCTCTTATCACACTTTCAGTGTTTAGTGTACTGCCACCTATGTGGTAATTCATGGGTACAAGTTTTTCCCAAAGGGGATAACTATACATTTCTTGGCATTGAGCTTGAGCCCATGGCTCTGGCACCAAGCATCTGTTTCTGTAAGGCCCTTTTGTAGAATATCCACATCATTTGGGGATTCAATAATGGCTCCCAGTTTGCAGTCATCAGCAAACTTTGTTAGCCAGAGTCCCTTAGTGTTGGCCTGTACTTCAGAGAAGTAAATGCCAAACAAGAGCGGTCCCAGGACTGAACCCTGAGGTACTCCACTTGTCACTTGTCTGGAGCTGGATTTGGAGTCGGCTACTTTTATAGTGTGGGTTCTGTCAGTAAGCCAGTTGGCAACCCATCCAGTGATATAGGGATTAATGCCCAGATTTGTAAGTTTATCTATGATTCCAGAGTGGGGGATGGTGTCAAAGGCCTTGGCAAGGTCCAGATAGGCTGTGTGGACCACCTTACCCTCATCCACAGCTCTGGAGACTGATTTGAAGAAGTCAATCAGGTTCCGGAGACAAAATTGGCCCTTCATGAACGCAAACTGGGTGGAGTCCAGTGTTTGAAGGTTGCCAATGTCTTTGTTTATAAGTTCCATGATAATACGTTCCATGGCCTTGCAGATCAGGCTCATCAGACTGATGGGGAGGTAGTTCCCAGGATCCAAGGTGGATCCCCCCTTGTGGAGTGGGATAACTGTATCTGTGCACCACTCAGTGGCATGAAGCTTGAGGTGAGGCTATGATTAAACATGACACTTAGGTGTGGTGCCAGTTCATTTTGTAGTTCATGTAGTACACAGCCCAGGATGTCATCTGGTCCTATGGATGCTGTGTTCTTAGCTATGGAGAGTGTGGTTTTTAGCTTTGTGGCTGTTATTACTGGAATTTGGCAATCTTTCAGTATTGAGATGGGCCCTTTATGGGGTGAGAGGGGGGTGAGGTTGGCACTGAATCGATCGGCCAGGATATTGGCAATATCCTTGGGATCAGTATACTTAATGCCATTCTGTTGTAGCTCAGAGCAGATCTGAGCATTACCATTTAGATTCTTGACATAGCTATAGAATTCCTTGTGGTTGTCTTTGGAATCTTTGGCAATTTTGTTTTCGTAACTAGCTTTGGAGGATTTTATGAGGGATCTTAGCTTGTTACTGAGGCTGGTAAGGGAGTTTTTTGCATCTTGGGATTTTCTTCTTTTCTGCAACAGTTTCTTCCTTTTGTTGTAAAGTTTATTTATGGCAGGGGACCACCAGATTGGCTTCCTGTTTTTGGAGGAGAACATCTTGGCTCTATTTGAGATGGCACAATTCATGCACGAGTGGATGTGCGTGTACAGTGCTTTAGTGTAGGATTCAGCAGTCAAACTTTCAGTTGCCGTCTGCATGGGTGTCATGAAGACTGTCACTTCTGACTTGAGTAGCATGAAGTTGGCTTTGGAGAAGTTTTTTATGGAGGTTTACTTAATGGGGGTGGGGGATGGATGTGGCTGTCAAGGGTGATTAGCTTATGGTCAGACCTGACCAATGAGGGGGTGACCAGAGGTGTTGAGCATCGATTTCCCATGTTGGTAATGACCAGGTCTAGGATATTGGAGCCCCTGGTGCGACTATGGATTAGTTGATCCAGGGCATTGGAATTTATGAATTCCAAGAACCATTGGGCAAAGGTGTTAATACATAAGTAGTTTTCCCAGTTAATGGCAGGGTAGTTGAAATCAACCAGTATTAGGGTGTTTAGTTGTATTTTAATATTTTCCAGTATGTTAAGAAAGGTGTAGTGAGAATCTTGGGTCATGGTGGGGATCTGTAGCAAGCCACAGTTTGGATTACAGTCTTACCCAGTGTTAGTTGCACCTGGAGAATTTCAGATGCATTGTGTTGGGCAACTAGCCTGGTGGTGTGAATATCCTTGGTGAATGCGGACATTCCTCCACCTTTAGTGTTTCGGTCTTGGTTTGGTGGCCGAAAAGTGTGGTAAGAGTTGTAGCCTTGTATTGCAGGTGTGCTCTCTGGTGCCTTGAACCAGGTCTCAGTTATTGCACAGATATCAATGTTCTCCATTTTTAGGAGTACCTCGAGAGTGTGCATTTTGAGGTTTAGACTTCTAGCATTGAGTAGCATTACCTTCAGATTTTGCATGCTTGTACCTGTTAAGGTGGTGGTTTTGTCCTTTGAAATTTGCCTAAAAAAGGCACTATAGGGGTGACAAGAGCCTTAGCCAGTAACTTGAATCCTAGGGGCAACAGGTGTAGACCATCTCTAGCAAAGCATTGTGGTCTGTCGATCATGTCATCTCAGGCAGACAGATACTGGATCCTCTTTGAATGACACCAGAAGCTTAGCCAATTGTTGTAGTCAATCATTTTGTTCTTATACTGTGATATAATTCTGGGCAAAGGCAGGATGCTACTCAGGGCTAGGGTCATATCTGCCTGGGCCACATGATCTGAGAACTCTTCCATGTCTCTTTTTATGTAGTCCAGGGAGCTGCTTTTCAAGTCATTCACTCCAACATGGACAATAACAGAGTCATATTTGTACTTGTTGTGGAGTGACTTGAGTGCATGCATTTGTGGTGGATCCTGGCACCTGACAGGCAGCTGACTAAAATTTTCCCCTTATTCAGCCTGGTGAGTGGGACATCAGTGTGCCTGACTATAGATTCACCTATGACTAAAGTGTTGGGTATTTTGTCTTGCCTTAGGGGCTGTTGTTGGGAGGCATACTGGTGCTGTGAGCTTTGTGACACTTTGGTTGTGAATGGTGTTTGTGTTTCAGCTTTGGAGGTCCTTGTTGCTTGGGTAGGTTATTGTTAAGTGCCTCATTTTTAGATATGTACACAGTTTTTCATGTTTTCTTCTAAGTTAATAGGGGATGGAGGTATTCTGAAAATGTATTTTGTTTGAGGACTTTCATTAAAGCAAAATGTGCATAGGTTCAAATGGAGATGAGAAACAACTGTATAAATAATCAGCCTGCCAAACATTGATGTGTGCATGTAATACATATTCAAAAAACTGTCAGTTATAATAGGTGGGAAAAATAGCTTTTTATCATAATGGCTACACTATCCATATTATCTGGAACATAAATATCCTTATGGTTATAGACAAAAAAGAACAATCATTGAATTATAATAGAAAATGCGGAGTGCAAACAGCAATGATGCAGGAGACATATTTGGAAAGAGATGATCATATGAATTTGATAAAGAAAGGATGTTGGAATATCAGGTGTGATGCCCATCAATATGTGTCATTCCTATGCTGGGCCAGTAATCAAGTAGCCTGAATCCTCACTACTGACACTGTGTAGGGGATAGCTACTGGGAAATTGCTACATCTTCCACTGAGGTGTCAGTTCAAGCCTCACTGAGGAGATCAGTGCTCAGTTCAGCAATATAATAACATATACTTTCATCTGCCTTGTGCCTATGCTCACAAAACCTTTTTTTTCTGTAAGCTTCAAGTGTTAACTTAAAACATTGTAATAAACAGTGCTTCACTTTTTCATAATCTAAACAATCAGTATCAGACAATTTAGAAAGAACAGTTACAGCTTTACCATGGAGTAAGGGGGTTAGGAATTGTAACCAGAGCCCTTGGTCAACATTATACTGTTTGCATACTCTTTCAACCATATGAATAAAACTTTCAAAATTGTCACCTTCTTGGTAGTGAAGAAAACGTTTACTGACCTTTATTGCTTCTGGAGTACAGTTACTCCCTTCTCCATTACCTCCATAACCCTGGTGAAGAGTCAGCATTTCCTTTTCATGTTGCCTCTGCCTTTGATATTCTTCGGCTTCCAGACATTTCAGTCTCTCTTGTTCTTCAGCCTCCAAATGCCACATTCACTCTATTGATTCTAATTCAAACTATTTGACCTGCAATTCAAGTCTCTTTAACTCCAGATGGGTTTTTAAGTCCCCTGAGGAAAAGTTGAACTGTCCTGTTTCTGAGAGCTTCAAGTCCCCATCAACAGACTGATTATCCTCCTGGCTGCTGGTCTGCACTGCAGCTGTGATTAAGGCTGCAGTCATTTCCCCTTTAGTCAGGTTGGCATGCACTAGTCCTTTGGCTTCACACATCTCAGCCAACCGGTTCCTTGTCAGCTTACCGTAATCCTCTGATGACATCCTTACCTGCTTTCCCTGACTAACTGAGCTAACAAAAAGTAAATAAATAAAACTATTGTGATATGAAACTTTGAATGTCTACCATGTGTCTGTTGAGAGTACATCTTTCTTTAGTGACAACTGCTTACAGGCTACAGGAGTTCAATATCCACACCACTGCTCACCGATGTGTGTGAGCATGTGATGATCCTACCACTGCCACCAATAATGTGATGCCCACCACTGCTTCCAATATGTGATGGCCACCAATATGTGTCATCCCTACATTGGGCTAGTAATCAAGGACCTTGATCCTCACCACTGACAGTGGAGAGGGACAATCACTTGGAATACAAATGGGTACACTCAGTATTTCCAGACGCAGACCTTTCAACGTCAATTACAATTTCCTTTAAGAGCACACAGGGAACACACTCAGCCCAAGGTCTGGATGTCTGTTTATCTGTCTCCCTCCAGGTCCCCAGTAAGGCTCCTCACTGGTACAGCTGTAGGATTAGGTCCTCAGCTGAGTGTCCAAGCCAAGTCCTCCAGCACCCTCTCAGTAAACCCAGTGCTTCATGTCCCAGCCCCCAGTAACTGACACACACACTCTTTAAGATTTAATTTTCACAAAAAACACACCTGGGAATGGCTGTGCTCTACTAACGTTGCCTAGATTATAAGGTAGTTATCACTGCCACCAGTTAGTTACTATAAGGCTCTTAAAAGGGTATCCAATTATACTGTGTAATATTAATACTAATACAAATGGTAGTAGTTCACCAAGATGGATAGGACTTCTAGAGTGGCCCACGCAGTGCCACCAAATAAATATAAGCACTCTCAAAGGTTAGATACTTTCTGCAAGGACCATACAGAATAAACGTTTTAAATATATTTAATAATAAATAATAAATGTATATGAAAATACTGACTATATATTCACAGTAAACCACAGAATTCAGATCACAGGAAATATTGAAAAGAAAACTGATGGACAGACTCAAACACAGAAAGACAACATCTAAACTAAGCTGCACTCTATTCCTGAATGAATCTAAGAGAAATCTTGTTCCCTAGTTAAGTTGCTTACTACTACAAGGCAAGATGCATGAGGGCCTTTCTAGTCAGGCTTCCCAAATAGAATACTCAGTACTCTGAGATTTCTCTCTGTAATATCTAAAATATAATTTCCAAGAGGGCTGGTAGAATGACCTCATCTGGTCACCTGAATGTAGGTTCTCACTGTATTCCACTTTGAAGGTGAGACAGAAGTTAGCATAGACAGCCACAATACACATCCAAATGTTTATGGCAGTGCCTGTGGCCTCTCCTCTTTTCACTGAGCTAATGGACAAAGGCTCTTCCCGAGACCTAGCATTTCTGGTCCTATTCACCACTGCAGGGTGTATTTTAATGGTATAACAGCTCATTTACATTTCCCTTATTTTTCTTAAAGTTAACCTTTGCTGTGTCAGTATCTCTATTAAAACATATACATTTAATTCAGCTCCAAAAATGCACATACATTTCTTTTCATTTCAGCAGGGTGCACAGTTGATACATTTCAACACAAACAAAGCTCACAAATGCATTTTCAGCACAAGCATCTGTACAAAATCAGTTTGATATACAAACGACATACAGTTCTAATAAATTTGTAACACAAGCATCTTTTATAAACCAGTTTGATATTCAAAGGCCATTTCATTCTTTACAAAATTCCACCTGGCTTTGCTGGCACTTGCCCACATCATGACATTAGGAATATTGATTGCTAGAGGGGATGGGCTCCAATGTTGATAGAAGAGCAAAAAAAAAAAAAAATAAATAATAAATAAAATAAAATAACCCCCCCCCCCACAAAAAAAAGAAAACAATAATGGTAGATTTGTTGTATTAAGCAGCTACTGGCAAGGAAGAATGATTACTCTTATATATCTTTATATTCCACAATTTTGGGAGAAATAATCAGCTTTCAGCAAGTAATATTGCTCATAGGTGGGGACTAGAATTTGATTTGTGATAGTGAGGATGTATCAGGGGGGTCAAGAAAGGAAAATAAAACAAAAGAGGATGGATTTCTGAAGACATTTATGAAAATATTTGGTATATAAGACATGAATTCAGTAGTGGGAACTCAGACAGACTTTACATATTACTCCCCAATGTACAATGATATAATAATATAATATAATGTACAATGGGCTAGACTGCATATAAATTATATTTCATGGGAACATGTGCATTTAAGTGAAAACTTTAACACACATCCAGTAACTACTTCAGATTTTGCACCATGAAAAAACAAACAAGATACAAATGCAGGGTTACGAGTAATGAAGTAAAAATAAGACACTGGCACTTTCCCACCTACCTGTTAAAATGAAAGAAATTTAAGGAATGGGTAGTGGAAATTATCTGAGACTTATTAGGGAAGAAAGAAATTTTTTTCAGAATTGATAGCAAGTGAGTAGAATAAAATAAAGGATGGATTTTAAAAATGGAGTAGAAATAAAAGAAAGAGAAAGAGATAGGGTTAGGAAGTAACTGGAATTATTTAGAGGGACTGACAAAGGCTAAAGTATTATAGAATAAGCGGAATCTCACAGAAAAGGCAAAGTTGCAACTACAGAGAGCTAAAGAGAAAATAAGGAAGCATTTGGATAATATGCATGAGTTTAGAAAGATTGCTGTTAAGCAACTATTTTTTGATAACAACTCCAGAGCACAAAACATTTTAGTACAATGACTTTGGCAAAAGAAAGTGGAAAGGGTTGTCACAAAACACAGGGAGCCTATGACAAGAAAAAAAAAACAGAGATCCTGTAGAAGTATTAGAGATATTTTGGAAACTTTATGAAAATTTCTATAAAGCAGAGAAATGTGGAAATATTTATGGAAGATGTAATTATGCCAATGTTAGGGATCGATACACCTCAACTAACAGTTAAAATAGGAAGAGATGAGATAAAAATGGAGATGTATAATCAATTTGTTGGAAAGTATCCAGGAACAGATGGTATTCCCATGGACGTTTTGAAGTTGGGGGAAGAAAGTGATAAACATCTGGAAGATTTTGTTTAACAGTACATTAAAAGGAGGGGAAACACCAATATCTTGGAAAAAGCTGTGGTGGCTGTAATACATAAAGATGCTAAAGACCTATCAGATCCAGATTCATATACACCCATTTCAATTTTAAACCATGATTATCAAATGTTTATGTCTGTACTAGCTAAAAGAATGGCAAAGGTGTTGCCAGAATTGATAGATATGGATCAGTGTGGCTTTGTGGAGGGGAGGCAAACATTTGACAACATTAACAGAACACTGATGATCCAGAGGGAAGCAGAATGTAAGAAATTACCACTGTTGTTGGTAGGTCTTGATGCAGAGAAAGCCTTCGACAGAGTGAGCTGGGACTTTATGAGTAGGGCAGTGGAAGCATTTGCATTCCCTGATACAGTACTAAGATTATTTGGGAGGATATAATAGGTGTGGTAATCACGAAAAGTTGTTTTATTTGCAGATGATATTATTTTGTGTCTGATAAATCCAGAAAAAGACATTTCTGTGTTCTGGAACATTTTGAGACAGTTGCAAGTCTTTTCAGGATATAACATCAATGAAGATAAAACATAACAGCTTATTATGTATGCACATATGAGATGGTTTAGCAACACCTTTTAAATATTGCTCTTACAAGCTTAGAAAGTTGATAGAACAACAACTTGTGCATTCGTATGAATTTTCTGAAGGATATGAAGTCTAAAGCTGAAATGTCTGCCATTATTTTCTGACTTCAGTCTTCAGTGATTTCTCAGAAAAATACAATTTTATGAGAAACAGACCAAAATGTGAGTCAAAAATCTGGACATTCTGTGAAAAACTTGACAAGTGAGAGATCTGATTCCAAGAACTAAGCCAACATGACAATGGAGAAAGGAGATTTTGCCCATATGGATGACTGCAAGTAGGAGTGCAGAAAATAGGCAAGAGGAAACTAGAAAAGGAGTCGATGTATTGAGAGCAAATAACCAGACAGGGAATGTAATAGAGTGCGATCAGGCTAAAAACATGTTTGGACTGCAGGCTAGAGACTTCCTTCCCTAAAATAGATTGATATCAGAGTATAGGCAAAGGGAAAGGGGTAGAGAGATCCTAAGTGAAAGAACTGCTCTGTAAAGTTTTTATTGAATCTAGAACAGAAGCTGATTTTACAAAAAGGAATAATTTGCAGGATATAGAAAATGTTGCATGACAACTATAAGAATCAATCACAGGAGGTTAGAAAAGATTGTATAGAGAGACCTTACAAACAATTTACAAGGGAACAATGGGAGGACATATATATGTCTCCCAAATATGTAACAAAGTCCAGACGTTTTAGGAATTTTGCTTGGAAGTGTTTGCATAAGTATTGCCTTGCTCCAAACAGACTTCAAAGAATGTTTCCTCAGGTAGATAACAAATGTTAGAGGTGTTGTGGAAAAAAGAGGTAACTGGGAAGATATGTTCTGGGAGTGTAATGAGTTGGCAGATTTTAAAAATTCACTGCACAGCAGTCTGACTGTAATATTGCCTGAGCAAATGGCTTTTAATGCTCCTTTTGAGCTGAGACACATGGTTGGAATTGCCTAGACATAGTAAGCCCTTGTTAAGTTTAATTCTGTTCACTGACAAAAAAAAACAATTACTAGAAAATAGAAATTTGAAGTGTTAAGTATTCTAAAAGAGATAAATGAACTGGAAAAGGGATCTTTAGAAAAGGGAAGGAGCAAATTACATAGAAATAAATGAAAATTGTGACAACAGTCCACGCAGAATAACATTCAGGAGGGGGAGTGGGGTTTAAGGGAAGAAAGGAATTTAGCAATTTATGTAATGCTAGACTGATAATAGTTATAAAGAAAAAAAACACATATGTGATGTATAATGTATGTAAATAGAAAAAAATGTTAGTATGGTTTGTTTTTGTTTCTATTGATGTATATTTGCCTATGTCTTAAGTGATAATTTAATTAAAGTATTTCAAAAAATCTGTCATCTCTTTAATCTATATGGCAAGATCACTTAGTAGTTTATCTACTGATGGCTATCCGCTAAGTTAGTCCGATGCCAGTGTTTTGTTGCAAGACAAAAAGCTGAATTAAAGTATCTGGTCTTATCATGATGGGTTTTCTGTAATAAGAACATAGCTATTGCCTGTACAGTACAAATAGGACTCAGTCCAGGTCTGAGAGGATAGTTTACCGTCATTTTGGTCTGTTAGTGGCACCTATAGATAACCAATGATACTATATGTTGCAGGTACTGCACTGAGTCTGATTATGGAGACATAGGCTGTATGCATCTGCATGCATTTAACAGCATGTCTTTGAAGAGATGATACAGGAATAATATCAGAAATAGGGTTGTATAACTCACTTGCATAGCTATTGTTTTTAAGGGAAAATGGCACATATTAAAAAAAATAATATCTATTACTCTTGTGATATAAGTTCAGTAGCAGTTTACTACATTTTCCTTTAGAATTTTGTGCATTTGTTCTGATTCATTGGCTGTCATCTCATTTACACAACATTTTATTTATTTTTTATTTATTTATTTCTTTATTTTATTTAACAGTTGTTTACCAGGAAATTGCAACTTGGAACAAAACCAGTTTTCAGCAGAAGCCCGTGGAGAAATGCTCCAGATGCACGTCTTTGTAACGTGCGAGGAAAGAGGAGCACCCAGAGGTGCTTCCAAAAACATTTGGTAGTTTTATCCCAGACATGATGAGTAGAAGAACTTTAAAGGGAGTACTAATGTTGATTGTGTGCTAATTTGTCAGACCACAAATCAACATGTATGCAAGATCTTTGTTAAATGTTGTCAACCTTTTGGTACATTGGAACATGCTTTGCCACATGGGCTGTAGTGTGATGTTTGGTTACATAGCTCAGAGAAGAAGAAAAATATGTCTTTCTTGCTTATAATAGTTTTTTTTTTCCTCAAGTTTGTGCAACCTCAGTGGCAGTATATATATATATATATATATATATATATATATATATATATTTACATATATATATATATATATATATATATATATATATATATATAGTGGGGGTATTGTCAGCAAATTCAAGGGGAGCAGCCCCCACAAAAAGTATTGTTCTGTAGTGTTGCACAGGTTTGTGATTTGTTGAACTACTGATGATGTTAAGTCTAGATATTTCTGTTACAGTATTTTGCATCTTGACTAAGGGAGTTACAGTGTTTTGTTATAGACTTGCTTTATATTTATACTATGTAATAAGCCTTCTAGGACAATGTCTCACACTGAAGTCCTTTTTATTTGGAAGAAATCCTTCATATGAACTAAGTTAGCCAGGAAGATGGTATCTCATTGATTAGAATACACTTTGGAACAGCCACAGGGAAATGGGCATTTACCTGTCTAGGTCCAGCAACATGGAACCACCTTTCAATGGAAATTAGAACTGAAAAACTTTGAAGAGTTTGACTATAAAGGTAAAAGAACATCTTCTAGAGGAAACTACCTGTACCTGCTTTCATGATAATGGCTAACATCCAAGAAAATGCATTCGTTAAATGTACATTCAAGAAGTTGTTTCTCTTCCATGGGGGTTTTCTGTCTTCTCTGTGCTCACTAGAGGACACTCACACTACTTTTTGACAGGTGCACTGTCCTAGTTAAACTCCCAACCTGACACTGCCCAGAGAACACCTTGGTGCTTGGACCCAGAAGTGAGAACCCCAGTGGGGGCCACCTCTGCCTCAACAGGTAAGTAAAATAAACTGATAAACTGTTGGCCGAGACATCTCAGTTATTTTACCCCTTTTACCTATCCTCACTGTGCCCGTCACTCTCAATAATGTCTTCTTCCCCTGTTTAATAAACACATTCCCTTGACTGCGGTTTCATTAGATAGTATGTAGGGACAGTAAGGCTCCCATTCATCTTTTCATACATGCCACTAATTGATGATACATTTGACTACCTTTAGAGAGCTGTAGTTAGTCCCACAGTTTGCATGCATTTCACTTTAACATTCAGAGAACTAGTCAAAAATCACATTGTGTCAGCACATCTCAGGTTTTCACAATATTGTGTTTTAATTGTTTTAAAGAAGTAGGTTTCCTTGATGTGCACCAAGTGTAAGTTAGATGCTAGCTGTCAAATGATGTGGGACACTGGTCAGGACCGGTGCCCAACTCAGCTAGAGTGATTCACAGGAAGGGTCTTACATGCATCCAAACTCACTACCAATGTCGCCCCAGCCCCCACCCAAGGAGAGTGAAGTGCAGTGAGAGACAATGCCTAATCCAGCTATAGTGTATGTCCATCTCCACATCACATTTAAGCTTAGCTAACCCGACCCTTAGAGTCAGTCCTCATTATGAAGCTACACCAACTTTCCATACTCACCTTTTCTAAACTGTCAGAAGCTATTCACTTTGGAGATCTGCTGTGGATATGGACATTGCCTGGCATGAGTGTTACACCTAGGGATGCCACCTTTTGCTGAGGCAAAAATCAGACCAAAGCCATACCCCTTACATATTCACTAGCCACAGCAATCTGCATACCTTTTCCCATCTGTTCCTCCCACCTCCACAGCCATTTTGTAAATTAAATGGGCCCATCAGTGAGAGGCAGAATTAGAGTTGCCACCTCTTCTAAAGCCCAAAGTGGGGTATTTTTATAGAAATGTGAGATTTTGCAGAACCAATCACACCAGCCACTGCAAAGGACTGAACTTTAATTTTTTGTCAGAATGAAAGCTTATTCATATAGGATTTGATTTTCTTTATGCTGTTTCATATAACATTAAGGTGTTTCAGATAAAAATAATTATTACAAGAAAAGAAAACCTGGGGAAATATATATTTTGTCCTAAAATCTTAGGACATTTGCTATTTTTGATATTTTTCTCAGAATACAAGTGCCAAAATAGGGACTGTTCTGGCAAACAGATACAGGTGGTAACCCTAGGCACAGTGTCTTTATTTAGTATCTTTTTAGCCACTCTTGGACTTAACTGCAATGCATTAAAGCAATGATTTTGATCAAAAAAAGTCAGCCCAAGGTTCCAAACAGAATAACATAGCTTGCACAGTGTTTTGTGGACTTCTGTTTCTGGGTAGATCAGAAAAAAAAAACCCCAGAAAGGAAGCAACCCTACTTAATCTTCTCCTCTGGATTTTGGAGGGACAGTAAGAGCTCAACAGGCGGTGCTAGAACTGCAGTACTTTTCCAGATCATAGGCCCTCTGTCAAAGTTAACTCATTCTAGTACCCCCATCAGGGCAAACCCATTCCAGGGCACTCCGCCCTTTAAAAAGAAAATAAATTGACCCAGGTGCTCTTGCTAGTTTCTCTGGGATCATTTGCATCACTACATTGAATGCTGTGAAGTACCCATCTGGACTTCTCTGGATTCGGTCCTTTGAAACTGACTCACCCTTTAATCATCTGTGGGCAATGGCTACATTTTCTGCCCCTTCTAAATAGTGCTTGCTTACTTACCATTCAGGATCAACTGGCTCAATGAGGCAACATGCTAGGCATACACTACTTCCTGTATTAGTCCCGTTTATACCTACCATCTGTTTCCTTTCTAGCAGGAAGTCACTTCTGCAGTTGGGTGCCTCCAGTCATAAGACAGTTGTGCTGGTCACATGTTTCCCATGTGACACACTTTAAAAAGGTTTTCTGAAATTTATGTAGGCCATATCCACTGTACTATCTGATCTGTGTCCCTGGTTATTCCATCAAGGAAATCATACAAAGTACAAAATGCAGTCTGTTAATAGCCAGGCATTTTTTCATATGTCATAACTATAAAATCTGTGAATGTAAGCAAAAGTGTTACCTCACCTGTAGACTTTAATGACATCATTCACCAAAACTGATGTGTCATAAAGGAGACAAGTATGACATGTTGAATAAGATAGATGAAAAAATTGATATTCAGTTAGAGTATTAAGGTTATAAGCTGTTAACAAGTTACTTCCTGTAGTACAGGATTTGATTCTCTTAGCCTTCATTTGCCTGCTGTTTGACCTTAAGCAAGACATTTAAAGACAGTGCTTTGGAGCTATTGGGAAATCGGGATATATTTCTCAATGCTATCCTGGACTGCATTCACAGTAAATACTTACAAAAAGCAGTAGAGCTACATAAAAATTTAAGAACAGAAACAAGTATGAAACTGTGATATTCCTTTTTCTAGCTGCATGAAATGGAAGTCAGAAATAAAGTGTAAACATTGTACAAAGGAATCACGTATGAAACAATGCTATTCCTTTATTTTCGAGCTGCATATAGTGAAGGGCAGGACAAATGATTTAATAACTGTAGTACCAAGACAAAAGAACAAACCTTTGAATAATATTTCCAGTTTATTAAATTTTCAATAAGGCAATGCACTCATACAGCATTAAATATGACAGTGATGCATGAAACTGTAATAAGGTAACTGCTGTGAGTGCTGACAGCATTATGGTTTTGATATGTACCTTAATCCATCTCTACTAAACTTCATACCACACCTTTCTGAAAATAATGTAACTTTTATCAGAGCAGCAAACAATCCACAGTAAGATAATTATGAATATGAGCTAATGCTCAAAACATAATTATTTCTTGCTAAGATGTTTTACAACCTTGTCCTACCAGTTGCCAAATTACACTACAGTAAAAAAGAAAACCACAAATCTCTTTCTTATTAGTTGTGATTATTATCTGTGCTGTGAAAATGACTAAAGACTATAACATCAAAGTTCAAAGCATGGAAATAAATGTCTGCACGTTTATTTTAGAGCCTTTACAGCATCCAAGAGATATGTTTTTCTTTTCTTAAGAATTAAAGAAGTTAGGCTGCTCCTATGACCAAAATAAATTACATTTGTTATAAACAGTCAGCAGTTGCAAACCTTTTACTAATTGTTATATATCTTTTGCCACAATCTAGTATTCATTTTCTATATTATTACTACTGGCAACATAAATTAAAGTGTTTTTCTAAAGTGCAGTGGGAACATTTTAACTGTGAAACCACTAAACAATTAACAATACCATTCACAATGTCTGGAATTGCAGTAGTTTTCAATATTAGAACCAGTATGAAAATGCAACATATTTTATTTTCTCATATTTTTCTCATATATAGCTCATCTGAAAGTTGTCTTCTGATGTGACTGTGTATCAGTCGGCCTTCATATGTAAATTCCATATTACGTTTCCTTATACACTTTATTATCGTATGTATCATTCTTTTCTTTGTATCCCTGTCCCTTATATGTCACGGCATTTGTCAGGCTTTAAAATGACTCAATGCATAACACACCACCTACCCAGTTTATAGAAAATAAAGAGATGCTAAAAGCTGTAAATGTAAATTGCGTTGATAAAGAAAGGCTGCTGTGTCCCACCTAATAAACCCATTTCCTTTATTAGATAAGCTACAAATTCTAATGTAACAACTTAATTTTTTACCATCCTCAGAAGACCTGCATTAAGTCGTATGGTGCTGCAGCATACCCTTGTCAGCCCACCTCTGCATTATTTGTATGTAAAATATAATGACTAAAAACTACCATGGGAATGTAAGATTAGACTTCTTAAGATCTTCACAGATCAGTAGCCTAGTAAGTACCTATCAACCTAAGTCTGTCCTTTATATTCCTAAATTCTCTCATGGTTTTTGACATATTATAACTTCAGAAAATATTGTTGAATCATCCACCACTCCTTCTGCAAGAAAACGAGTTCCTTATCCTTGCCTCGAACCCTTCACGTTATATCTTCACAATTCCTTGTCTTTATCTGACCTGTAAACCCTGTGGCTTCAGCACTGGCAGCAATCAGAAGAAGTCCCATCAGCTCTATTATATTTACATTGTCCCCAGCAATTTTGTCCTTTTTCAGCTCTGCAACATGATCTGTGTTTAAGAGGCACATCATAAGCACATCAGTGATGTGATGTACCTTTCAAAGAAAGGTGCACCTTTATTATTGTTTACCAAGGCAGTATACTTATTTTTAGTCATGATTGTGGTTAACTACATCTTAACTGCATGAAGATGTTGATATGACAGAATCTATAACAGACACTGGTGGGAAAAAAAACTTAAGCATGACCATACCTCTCAACCTCTAAGCACAAGAAAGCTGAAAAGCCAAAATAATGGGAGGACAAAGGCTTAATATTAGGGATAGATTTTAAATATTGCTCTCAGAAAGTTGCTAGAATGACAGGTTTTGTATTAGCATGTATTTTATGAAAGCTATGAAAGCTGAAACTCAAATGTATGTCATTATTTAATGGTTTCTACCCTCAATGATTTAGCAGAAAAAACACACAATTTATGAATAATGGACTAAAAATCTGGACAGTCTTCAAAATCTGGATAGTTGAAATATATGATGGTGTCACAGCCCACAAACATTATGTATATAGCATTTTCAGCTGGATACAATGTGATACAACTCATGATGGAAGAATGGCGGAGCCTTGAGAGTATCCTGTAATAGAGAAGGAAAATTTGGAAACAGCATTGTCCTGGCTAGAGCTACTCAATTGATGTGTAGTAGCTGACAACAAGGACCGAAAAAGAAAATCTGATAACTGTGGTCTATATTCAGTGGTAACTGCTAGATGGCAGACCAAGAAGATGAAATGTACGCCCTGAGAAGGAAAAAAGCCCTAAACAAACAGTGGCTATCCTCCAATACAAAAAGGAAAAAAAAATGAACAGTGGTTATCCTCCAATACAGAAAGGAAAACAAAATCCTAAACAAACAGCGGTTATCCTCCAACACAGAAAGGAATAAATCCTTTAAACAAACAGTGGTTATCCTGCAATACAGAAAGAAATAATATCCTAAACAAACAGTTGCTATCTTCCAATACAGAAAGGAAAAAAATAAATAAACAGTGGTTATCCTCCAATACAGAAAGGAAAAAAAATCCTAAACAAACAGTAGTTATCCTCCAATACAGAAAGGAATAAAACCCCTAAACAAATATTGGTTATCTTCCAATACAGAAAGGAAAAAACCCTAAACAAACAGTGGTTATTCTCCAATACAGAAAGGAAAAAAAAAAACCCTAACAAACAGTGGTTATTCTCTAATACAGAAAATCCCAGAGGCCCATTGGGAGTACTGCAGCACTCCCAGGGACTCCATCTCCAAATCCCCATGATGTAGTCCAATAAAGACAGTTAAGAGGAGGACATGTACCTAGTTGTGTTTTTACTTCCTCCTTGGCTGACTCAGAATTGTGTCACATCTGAACACGAGTGCCACAGAATACAGATTTTTGCTTGTTAATGTATTGTGTTGTCAATTACTGTTTTGCAAAAGTTATATACCAACTTGCTTGTTACTATGACTACTTGCCATAACTTACTGAATCATATATGATAACAGATATTTTGGGTCTGCTACATTCACGTATAAATACAGAATACATGGACAATGAATATATATAAAATGACACAAGGTCAGCACCAGCATAGACAAAATGACAGGTGGAATGAGTTTAATTTGCATATCATGGAGTATGGGAAAGGAGAGAGGACGGCAAGGATACAAATTATGAAGTACCTTAACAGAATAAATAAAGCATAAGAAAGTGTGATTGTTGAAGAAAAGAAATATACAAAATGAGTCCATGTAATTGAAACGTGTGTGGTCGTGCATATGTGTATGGCGGGGAGCAATGTGTAGAAGTATTTTTCATGGATTGTCTGGCATACAGAACAGCTTTCCTATGAATCTGAGTTCATAAGCAGAGGGGGGATTAAAGCAAATGCACCAAGAGACCCACATAAGTTAGTGTTATTGAGGGGAAGAATAAGAACAAAGGGGTTAAATGACCTACCAGCCCATGGTCAGGAAATGAGCAAACTGGGTGGAACAAAGCAAATAGTGTCAGTGACTTTGCAAGTTGCAATACTGTGTTTAATGTTCAGAGATCAGGAGTCTGTGGACTCTTTCCCCCATATCAGACATTTGGAGAGTTATATTTTGATATTGGCATTATAGTGCAGCATTACTGGGGACGCTGTCTTTTGGATAGATTTTAAAGCAAGGTGGATGTTACGTTTTTGCTTGTTTGGTGAGGTGCATACAAGCTCAACAGAGACAAAAGGGACCATTTGAGTATCAGACACCTCCTGTTTCAGATTCTGCATCACATCTTCATATTTCTGTGAGATGCAAAACACATGAGTTATCTGTGAGAGAAAATATGCCCAAGTGTAATAGAATCATTTGGCAGGATTTTGTGGACAATATATACAAGTGCAAACGCTTGGATAATTCTGTTCTTTCCTGATATGCACACTGATGCAGAGACTGGATACCTTCAGGGTTCTGGTACTTCCATACTTCCTTTATCTGGCTCAAACTATTCTACATCCAGTAAATTAAAGTAACAACAATATAACAGAGTGCTGCTCTTAAAGATATCTAGAAATTCATCTAGGAAGGTAAAAAAAGCAAGAATCATGGCTGGCAAACTCATATGTTCTGAAAGCCCAGGGAGGATTGGCCCTTCCTGACTTGGTATTGTATTTCCAAGTAGATAGCCAAGAGAGATTAGGAAGAAGTGAAACCCAGATTACCAGGCCATATTGAAAACCACAAAGAATTAAAAAACACTCCCAAGATGTGAACTTTAATCGGTATAATACTTGACTACTGTAGCAACCCTACAATGTTAAATCAGTATTTTTGAATACTAATGCAGAATGCTGTCCCCCGTTTTTGACATCCATTAAACACACCTCTGGTTTGGGACCACCAGATAAGTACACAAGATAAGATTAGAAGAAATAGGAAGGCCTTTAACATTAGACAAAATTGGCCCTGAAAGACTAAATGGAAACTTCTGAACATCTTAAAAGAAATGGGAATTACACATCACAATAGATAACAACCTTAACTTTGACACCCATATCAACAATACTATAAAAACTGATAATAGAAAACTAGGCTCTCTCTACAGGATCAAACCCTTCCTCTCTCCTGCAGCTAGAATAACTATTGTTCACACCCATCTAATCTCATAGGTTCATAGGTTCATAGGTTCATACTAGGCTATCTGCCCGAGGGCATTTACAAGCCTAGCCCATAGTTTTGTGGCTTAAGCCACCCCTTTAGTATGGGGAACTATACCCATTATTTTCTCTATTCTCCTCTATGCCTCACCCATACATACTAATCTACCTAAAAACAACCTTAATAAATTTGAAAACTCCTACAATAACATAGCCAGATTTGCTACAGGCAACCCATTCAGAACCCACCACTGTTACAATTTAAAACTGCTAGGATGGCTTGAATTACAAAATCAGCTTAAATTCCACCAAGTGGCCATTGTCCATAAAACCCTTTACCAACCTACAAATACCTCTATACTATCTACACTCATCATCCCCTACAATAATCCCAAGACCTTACGATTGTCACATAAATTTCTTGTCAATATTTGTAAATCAAACAACACGGCTGGGGACTCTCTCTTCTCTAATACTGTTGGAAAATCCTGGAACCTTCTCCCCAGTGAACTTCTCTCACTTCCCTCTATATCCCTTTTCAAAGTCAAATTGAAATTTTTCCTCAAAACACATTGGTTGTGCCCCTGTACTGAACCTGACTGATCAACTAGCTCTTCTTACTAGGTTCAGCCTACAATCCTCTTCTCAGTAATCAAGATCCTTTTCTTAATAACAACAAACCTTCTTGTTCTCGATACTATTACTTACATCTTAATTTTATTAATGTGAATACTTCTGTACTAATAAATTGTATATAATCAGCTCAGCTGCCTTCTCGTCTATATATTATATATTGAAACTGCATTTGCATTATACTACTTATATCTGCTTATTTTGCACTATGTTATGAACCTCTGAACCCTTTGATTATTCTCACTAATGTACTTGCATTGTTCATTGTTTACTTTAATTTGTGTATATGATTTTGTAAATGTTTTCATCGGAGCTTATCTACCTGGGCCTCTACTGAAAATGGACATATATCCAGTTAGACTAGCCCGGTCAACAAATGTAAAATAAATAAAATACATTTTTCATCACTTTCAGAGGAGAAGCCTCTTTCTCCCTTGTTTCTTTCATTTGGTAGGCTCACGACCAAGAAGCCCTCTACAGTCATTTAATTAGAATTATTGTGAGGTTAGTAAGATCTCAGTAGTGTGTGCGTGTGTGTGTGTGTGTGTGTGTGTGTGTGTGTGTGTGTGTGTGTGTGTGTGTGTGTGTGTGTGTGTGTGTGTGTGTGTGTGCTTCCGTGCATGTATGTGCACACGCATGTGACTGTGTGTGAGTGTATGTCATGTATGCATGGGTAGACCTGTACAGTTTCCTACTCTAATTGCAGGAAATGTTAGTCTAGACAGGAAATCTTACCAATAAATGTTCTGTCATCATTTTCAGACTTTACAGGATGGATGAAACTTGATCTTCTGCTCTTGTTTGTCATGCTTTTAGCCACAAAACAACAATCACTAGACAGTGAAAGAGCCACCAACCACACAAATTGTGGCAACTATACACCAGCCTTATGAGACCACTACCCAGTGAAGTATTTTTTTTTTAATTTGTAGCTACAGCTAGTTTGCAGACAGTTCCATTGGGAGAAAACAAAAATGTACTAAACCCAGATGACCCTCTGTGAATCAGGAAGTATGCTTCAGTTAGTTGTCTTACCTTTACTGTTATGTCACTATCTTCCTTACTTTACTTTACTTTCCTTATTCCAAACTCTGTCTCTTCACTTAAAGAAATAATCACGATCTCTCATTGTTTGACTTTGATTCTGGCTAACCTAATTTATTCAAATGGACTTGACATTTAGAATATAATTGATTGGCCAACCTTCAGAGGGCACGGAAAGGATTTTACTGTTAAATGTTCATTTTCTTCATGTTATGAAAGGACTATTTTCATTCTTATAAAGACATATAAGGGTTCAGTAAGACAGAAGGCATCATTCATTTGCAGGCACGTTCTTGATAAGACTTTATTACATATTCAGCTAACATTCAAAAAGGTATAAATGTGTCTTAAGAATGAGAATACTGTTTGTCATTTGTTGTCTTTTATTTTTCATGGAAAATTTAATAAAATATTTGAATAAAAAAAGGTATAAAAGGATACAGAACACTTCACCCACACCATGCAACACAATGCAAAGGATACTCACTGCCAGTTACGTTATGGTATTTACTAACTTTTTCAATAAACACATTAGCGACTTGCATGTGAGGCATGGAAGCTATTCTGTGTATCACTTTTTTGCATACCACATGCATCTCTTAGACGCAACTTCCATAAACTGCATGCATATTATGCAGCATGAACTAACTAGCATATATACATACTTGCCGGGGCAACTAGCAGTACAACTAGAAATACATTCTTTTAGTAAAGTATATGAGAAAATCTATGTGTACATAATCTTTAATTTTATTGCTTTATTTTCTAGTAAATGTTATAGCACTCTTATTTTGAACAAAAATAAGGTGGATATTCAAGATCCCATTAGACATGAGTGACATATGTAGAATAAAATGTATTTAAAGTAAAAACTACAGTTATCACTATTTTATAAAATGATAATCTATACTTGTTTGGCAAATGGTAGGGATAAAATTTTGTTAATGCAAAAAATGCTGTAATCACTATGTTACAAAATATTAAACTAATTACAGATATAAACAAAGAGACATTAATTAACTAATCAGTTATAATCCAGTTACTGTTTGACAGAGACAGACAAACAAAAACATCAGTCAGTTTTATTTATATTTGTTAACTGGGGTAATGCAGCAATCCACAATGATCTGTTTTCGAATCAGCCCAGAAGCACTGTCTGTAAATGACTTCTTCAGGTTACATACTTAGACAAATAAATGTTGTGGGAAACAAACCCTGGACCATAGGAAGCATCTCATTAATAGCTCATAGCTGTAATCCTCTGAGCTAACTGCCAGACTAATAGTAAATGCAAGTTGAATACCAAATGTTGCTTGGTATCTGGCAAGGCAGATGATTATATATTAAAAAGGTGACATTTTAACTGCCAAAACACATAATAGCTGAATATATCATGGCGAATGTACTATTATGAATAAAAGTAAACCTACAGAATAATAATCATATAATATCATGCCATAGCAAACAGCCTTAGGTAAACTCTTCAACTTCTTTCAAAGTATATCCTAGACTGCAACACATAAAGGTACCCAGTGGATAGATGTTCCTAATGGCACTATATTTATCATTACTATGAGCTGGTCATTTCTCATGAACAGAGTGCATAATGCATAGCCATGGTAACACTAATGAAGATGTTAAGTTGCAATAAAGTAGTGGACACATTATTTTATTACAGATACAGCTTTAGGCATTTTAATGGTGGCAGTTCTAATTGTTTAGCATGCAAATTTCTGTCCTATGTAGTTCATACATGCAACATATTCATATGTCTTTAACTGATGACTTTAGCCTTATTTTAAATCCTGTATATATGTTATGTAGCCTAGTACCTGTAAAGTATTACACAGTCTGAAAGTAATGATGCTGGTGCAGGCAGCAGAACATCTCATATAGCATTTCTTATATATTTTAGAATACCAAACATCACATGGTGTCTGTTATGTTTCTGCATGTTGCAAGGGAGAAAGCCCTAAAAGTTTATATGTTTGTATTTTAAGGAAGTGGAAAGACAGAAAGGGAAAAAGAGAGAGAGGATGGGGTGGGTAGAAAATGAGAGCATTGTAGTGATGAGAAAGGAGATGCAGAATTACAATTAGTAAAGGAAAAACTACTAAATATATGACATTTATTCTAAATGAGGACATAATAGGTTCATAGGAGGTTACTAGACTAGCAGTCCTACAGCCTATACAAGCCTAGCCATGTTAATCCCATGTATCCCCATTTGTTCTTTTTTGGGTAGTTTGCAGAATGAATTTATGAACAGACTGGGTCTATGATTAACACTGGCTACTCCTGTCCATGAGGGACATGGATGCCACCCCAGGGGCAAATGTTTGGTCTCCCATCCAATTATCTAGACTGCATTTAAATAGGGTCAGTGAGGAACTCTGTTTTACATGAATAGGAAGTCTATTCCAGAGAACTACCAGTCTCTGGGAGACATATCTGTCTCTCCAGCATGTTCTGTTAATGTCACAAGTTAGGTTGGAATCACTAGAGCAAGTAACTCTTGTGCCATTTGTCAGAGAGGAACGCTTATGGTAGCGAATTAAAAAATCAGACCAAAGGCTATGAGTTTGCTGAAATGCATAATTTATTAATATAAAATAGAATCATGTGTCACCTCAGAGATCATTACAAGAGAAGTAGTTTGTTCTGTGAAGCAGATTTAATGTTGAAAAAAAGTGTTTGCAACCAAGTAATTAAGTTCATTACATTAGAAAGAACTTTCAGGGGAACAAGAGATGTGTAAACATATGAACCAAAAATGTTAACAATGTATACAACAGAGTAAAATGAAATGGGAGAACCAGGCGATGTTTGAGAAATATGTTGTCAAGAAGCTCTGCATGAGGTGTTGCTATAGTCATGAAAACAAACAGAAAAAATATTCAAGTAACACAGTACATAATAGCTCTGGAAAGAAAAATCATTTTGCTAAAGTATGTAAAATGGAAGAAATAAATTTGCAACCAAGCAAAATATATGTAAAAGAACATAGCTATGCAAATTAGTCATTTATGGGCATAATAAATGTCAAACATGTACAGAATTTAACATATGCAAGAGAGAATCAAGAAAGATGTTAATCAGAAGGAAGAAATCTGAACATAAAACTCAAAATAAAAAAATGAAAGTGTGGTGGTTAAGTTAGACACAGATGCAGAGTGTGATGTAATGTTTACTCAAATATTCAGAACACCAAATCTAAAAGAGGACAAACTGAAACTGTCTGCATATTATTCAGGTAATAAGTCATCATGTAAAGTCATTAGTTCAAAAAGTTATTTCTTGTGAGACAAGAATAATAACACATGATTATGTTCTAGGTAATCAGTTTGGAAGTTACAACTATGTTGTATCATCTGACTTGTCAGAAGATTGGTATGCTGAAAATAATTCATACCATGCAAGTATAGAATGATGATTTGCTTCATACATATACAAAATGTTTCCTGGTCTGGACTGTTTATTAGGTGTTCATAATATTCAGATAGATCCAGCATTGTTACTACTAGTGCATACTCCAAGGAAAGGTCCAGTAGCTTTGAGCAGCACAACTACAAAGGAGCTGAACATAATAGAGTACTTGGACATGATTAAGAAACATATTGAGCCTATCAGGTGGGTGAATAGTGTGGCTACTGACATCAGATAAAATTTATATATGCACAGATCCACAAGATGTGACTACAGCTCTCAGGATCGAAGATCATTTACTCTCTGCAATCAAAGAAGCAGATTAATACCATATGTGAAGTATTTTTCTGTGCTTGATGCTAAAGAGATTTCAATAAATGAATTTTGATAATGAAAGTTTCAAGCAGTGTGCATTTGATTTGCCTAAGGGAAGACACAGATTTGTAAGACTTCACTATAGCATTTCATCAGCGTTTAAAATGCTTTAGAGATCTGGTCTGCAGGTGATTCAAGAGCTTGTAGATAACATTGCAGTTGATATACTGGAATGGGGTGTCAAAATAAGAGCATAAAAAGAGAATAAGTTAGTTACTGAATGCATAGATAAATAAAGTACAACCGCAAGCTGAATAAATACACATGTAAAACTGGAATCAATGAGCTTTTACTGGAAAGGCTCATCCAGACTCTGCTGCAGTTTGCTATGAGGGCAAGGTTAGTTTGCTTTTTATTTGTTGTATTCTGTATTGCTTTATTGCCTTTTTCTATTTTGTATACTGTGATTTGTTTTCTTTACACTGTGTTTTACTTTTATTCTGCTTTTAACTGCATATTAAAAATTGAAAAGACACCACAGCTCTGTCTCTTGTGAGTCAGACAGAAATATTCCCACCATCCCACCCGGTTACTGTTGTGTTCTTAAACACCACTGTCTTTATAGTTGCCTGCCCCTTATGTTAATTTGACCATATATCTCATTTCCTCTCTGCTTTTACTGGTTGGTGTGAGTAAGCACAAAATTATCATTTTGTGAAATCACTCCCCTTCAACTATTTAAATTTATTGGACATTCTACTGTATTCCATAGTACCAGAATAAAAAAGTGATCACCCCTTTCAATCTATCTTGCTGTTTTAAAAATAGTGACTCTCCACTAAAACTTAACATTTTAGACAGGTAAAACTTAAGTTACCTACTTTCACATCTAACTCCTCTAGTGCACACTGCAGTATTTAGGATAAACCGTTTTTTTCATCTTACCTTTAAGCATCTATGTCAAGACCACCAGTTATTGGAGAGCCCACATTCTGCCTCTCAGTAGTCATCTTGGGATTAGTGCCTCTGTTTTCTCCTGGTGAGAGAAAGAGTGCAGTTACATTATTTCCTGGAGACTGATGATCACCAGAAAGCTTAATAACTGCTTTACAGCTGACAGCTTGGAATCTATGCTTATATTCTAATCCTGGTGAGAGTAGGGGCAGACTGCATTGATTCCTGTCTCTTTCTGGTTGAAGAGTGAGTGTCTATGCTTAATGTATCTGATTGATCTGGCTGCAATTCGAGGCATCTACCAGAAAAAGGCTACAAGCCTGCAGACCCTTGTAAAATCTGGAACAAGACTGTGGATCACCAAACAGGCCGTGGCCTCCTTCTTTTCTTGGGATTGGTGCTAATATTTTGCTTCTGGTGAGAGAAGAAGCAAAGGAGTATTGCATCCCAACAGAATGAAGCTGTGCTGAAACCAGCACTAACAGTAGCCAGGCTGTAGCCATTCATGTGACTCCCTTCTTTTCATCATTCTTGATAAACTTTATATCCAGTAAGTACTGCTTGATTTCTTCCTAACTTTAGAATATCTGCCTAAATACTTCATCCTTAAATTTTCAGAGTCTGTGTATTAGTTTCCCCTCAAGTTGTTTAGCAGTGCTCTGTACAGACTCAGACACTTTGAGCGACATTTTTCCTGTAAAAGGCTTCAGTACTTAATATATTGAGCTCATATCCAGGCATGTCTAAAGGTCAGTTCCCTGTGCTTTCTCCTGTCAACCTGGTGAACTTGGGCATTCTGAGGCAATGTAGCAACTGCCTCATGTACACAGACAATCCTCTCCTCTTACCTTCCAAAACTATGACTTGTGTGAGATGCACATATACAGCCAAATTGGAAGCCAAGCACTCTCCAGCCAAGACTGGATTAGCCAGTCAAGAGGAGGTTAACACCTGCACCACACCACATTCAACACATAGCCCTCCAGAACTTACACCACCACAACCCTCACATAGTAACACAAAAAACACACCTACTTTCATGGAGGCTTTCAATAAAAATCTGCCCAAACAACAGAGACCTCCGAGGCAGAAATGCAAACAACCACCCACATCCCAGCACAAACCATGAGACACATAAACAGTATGCCACTCAACCAAAGCCCATAAGACAAAACAATTTACCCAATACACTAGTCATAGGTGACTCAATAGTAAGGCACACTGATGTCCCACTCACTAGGCTGAATAAGGAGAAAGTTACGGTCAGCTGCCTGTCGGGTGCCAGGATCCACCACATAACGCATGCACTTAGGTTACTCCACAACAGATACAAATATGACTATGTCATTGTCCATGTTGGTGTGAATGACCTGAGATGTACCTCCCTGGACTACATGAAAAGAGACATAGAGGAGCCCTCGGATCTTGTAGCCCAAGAAGGTATGACCCTAGCTCTGAGTAGCATCCTGCCGTCACCCAGAATGATACTGTAGTACAAGTAGAAAGTGACTGACTGGCTAAGTTTCTGGTGCAATTCTAAGGGGATCCAGTATCTGTCTGCCTGGGATGACATGATCGACAGACCTCGATGCTTCACCAGAGATGGCCTGCACCTGTCATCCAGGGATTCTGGATACTGGCCAAGGCTCTTGCCACCCCTATAGTGCCTTTTTTAGGCAATGTCCTGAAGGCAAAATTACCACCATAACAACTACAAGCAAACAAAATCTGCGGGCTATGCTACTCAACACTAGAAGTCTAAATCTCAAAGTGCACTCGCTCGAAGCACTCCTTAAAATGGAGAACATTGACATCTGTGCAGTGACCAAGACCTGGATCAAGACTCTGGAGAGCATCCCAGCACTACCAGGCTATAATTCATACCACACCTTTTGGCTCCTAAACCTGGACCGAAGCACTAAAGGTGGAGGTACAACTAACACTGGGAGAAACTGCAATTTAGGTTGTAGCTTGCTATAGATCCCCCACCATGTCCCAAGACTTCCACTCCACATTCCTAAACACACTGGAAAATATTAGGGTACAACCCAATACCCTTATACTGGGAGACTTTAACTACCCCTCCATTAACTGGGAAAATTACTCATGTACCAACACACTTGCTCAATGTTTTCTGGAATTCATTAATTCCATCGCCCTGGACAAACTCATTCTTACCCCTACCAGGGGTAGAAACATCCTTGACCTGGTCATTACTAACATGGGCAACCGTTGCTCTACACCAGTAATCAACTGGTCAGATCTGACCACAAACTAATCACCATGGATATCCACATCCCACCCTCACCCCTCCAAAGGAAACCACTGTAAAAACTTTTCCAAAGCCAATTTTGGGCTTCTAAAAACAGAGGTGGCTAACTTCACGACACCCATGCAAATGGAAAATAGGTGCATGACTGCTGAATCATACACCAATGCACTGTATGTGCACATACACAAGTGCATGGAATGGGCCATACTAAACAGAACCAAGATGCTCTCCTCCAAAAAAGGAAGCCAATCTGGTGGTCCCCCACCATAAACAAACTCTACAACAGAAGGAAAAAACTGTTGCAGAAAAGGGTGAATTCCCAAGACTGGAAAAACTCCCTTGTTAGCCTCAGCAAAAAACTGAGATCCATCATCAAATCCTCTAAAGCTAGCTACAAAAACAAAATTGCTGCAGATTCTAAAGACAACCACAAGACATGTTATAGTTATGTCAAGAATCTACATGGCGATACTCAGATCTGCTCTGAGTTACAGCACAATGGCAATACATATACAGAACCAACTGATACTGCCAACATATAGGGTGACAGGTTCAGTGCGAACTTTATGCCCTTTTCACCCCCTAAAGGGCCTATCACAATACCTCAGGAATGCCAAGTCCATATTATCACAGCTACACAAGTAAAAAACGCACTGTCCAAAGCCAAGAATACAGCTTCCATGGGACCTGATAATATCCCTGGCTGTGTTCTACATGAATTACAAAGTGAACTGGCACCACACCTGAGTACCCTGTTTAATCACAGCCTCATTTCAGACTTTGTTCCTACCGAATGGCGCACTGCTACTGTCATCCCACTCAAAAAAGGGGGAGCGACTACAGACCCTGGAAAATACTGCCCCATTAGTCTGATGAGTCTGATATGTAAGGCTATGGAGCGCATCATCATGGACTTTATAAATAAGGACATAGGGAATCTCCAGACTCTGGACCCCAGGCAGTTTGGGTGTGTGAAAGGTAGATCACACCTTCTCAACCTGATAGACTTCTTCGAGTCTGTCACCAGAGCTGTGGATGAGGGCAAGGTAGTTCACACAGCCTAACTATATCTTGCAATCACTTCAACACCATCCCTCACTCAGGAATCATAGATAGACTCACTAAACTAAGCATAAACCCCTATGTCATAAGATGGGTTGCCAACTGGCTCACTGATAGAACCCACACTGTGAAAGTAGCTGACTCGAAATCTGACTACTGACCAGTTACAAGTGGTGTTCCACAGGGATTGGTCCTAGGCCCTCTCTTGTTTGGCATCTACTTCTCTGAAGTTCAAGCCAACACAAAGGGACTCTGGCTGACCAAGTTCACAGATGATTGCAAACTGGGAGCCATTATTGATTCTCCAACTGATGTAAACATTCTACAAAAAGGCCTCATTGACACCAATGACTGGTGCCAGAACCATGGCCTTAAGCTCAATTCCAAAAAGTGCATTGTCATTCCCTTTGGGAAAAATTCGGTGTCCATGAACTACCACATAGGCGGTAGTCCACTAAACACTGAAGGTGCGATAAGATACCTGGGGACACAGGTTGACAGCAACCTCTCCTTTGATAACCACATTGTCACTGTAGTCAGAAAGTCCTTCTATGTGGCACATCTCATTAAAAAAGGTTTCTCATCCAAGAAGAAAGAGGTCATAATCCCTCTCTACTCGTCCCTCATTATACCTATTATAGAATACAACATCCCATTTGGTATGTACCTCACCAGACACCTACAACAACTGGAAAGGCCTCAAAAATACCTCACTAAGAGGCTCTTAGGCCTTAGACACATGCCCTATATGGACAGACTCAAAAACCTCCAGCTATACTCTGTCTCTTATCGCCTACTTAGAAGCGATCTCTGCTTGACCTACAAAGCCATGTCTGACGCTGCTAGATATGCTACACCTAAAGAAATCCCAGTCCCTCTGTGGCATACGCTCCAGGGACCTAAACCTCATTACCACAATACACAGAACATGCTGGAGGGACAGGTTCCTAACACAGAGACTTCCCATACTCTGGAACAAACTTCCAATTCACGTCAAGCAAAGCACTTTACTGGCCGTCTTTAAGGGAAATCTTGACGAGTGGATGGGCAATAGGAAGTTCACCCTGGGGATCACTTCAGTGGCCTTGCTTGACAGGGGCACTGGGAACTAACTTTGGGTGACATGATGCCAGGGAATTTTCTGGGGCTAGGCTTACATAGGCTCCGGAGCCGTTAGCCTAGTACATACCTATGAACCTATGAAACTATGAAATACATGATCATGCTTTAATTTCAGGAGGCCTGAATCTAGATAATGACAAATTCTGAGCTGCGGTTTAAATCTTTCTAATAGAGGATAAACAGGTACTTATGCAATGTTAGAACTGTGGTTTAAATCCTTCTAATAGAGGATAAACAGGTACTTATGCAATGTTGGAACTGTGGTTTAAATCCTTCTAATAGAGGATAAACAGGTACTTATGCAATGTTGGAACTGTGGTTTAAATCCTTCTAATAGAGGATAAACAGGTACTTATGCAATGTTGGAACTGTGGTTTAAATCCTTCTAATAGAGGATAAACAGGTACTTATGCAATGTTGGAACTGTGGTTTAAATCCTTCTAATAGAGGATAAACAGGTACTTATGCAATGTTGGAACTGTGGTTTAAATCCTTCTAATAGAGGATAAACAGGTACTTATGCAATGTTGGAACTGTGGTTTAAATCCTTCTGTCACAAGATAAGTGAGTGCTAATGTAATTTCTTGGTGTAATATACTGTCTTCCAAAGTTTATCCAGAATTTATCAAAAATAAGTGTGTTCTTAAGGAAATTATTGGAACAAGATGTGGAATGGCATTGGTGTACAAAGCAAGAGAAAAGTTTCAAATTGCTTAAACTAGAAGGGACAGAACTGTTCATCCAGAAATATAGATTATTCCTGGATTACAGGACAGGTGGGTAGCATAAAACTGGAAATTATTTGTGCTATACAAGGTAATGCTTTCAATTATTAATGAATAAAAAATATACTGTTTGAGTCAGTATAAGCTACAGTAATATTTAAAACAACAAGTATACGAAACTGCGATATTGGTAGAGTGACAGACTGAAATGACTGTATACAAAGGAAAATCATTTTTTAATTCACCTGGTGATGAGAACATTGGCACTAGATGATTGTCACTGTTGAAGGGGCAGCTCAATCCCAATTGCAAAAATGTGAAAAAGGGGTTCTGGATGAATGCTCAGTTGTAAGAAATGCCATACCATTAGAAATAAAACAAAGGTAAATGGGATCTATAAGTGCTTACAGATACAAGTTAAACAAAATAAAGTAAATATGAGACAGGTCTTGTTTGTAATGTTAACAATGAAGAGAGCTATTGCAAATATACAAATTGTCAGTTACTGTGTAATTATATTATCAAATTTAGTGGAGAACACCTTAATAGATAAATCAAATGAAATTGCAGTGGCCCTGAATATGAATTTCACATGTGTTAGCAGGTACAATAGTATACAAATTAATACTATTCAGTGCAACATTGACTTTAAGATAACTCTTGTCCAAATATAACAATAGAGACAATAAGAAAAACACTGTCAAATGTTAAATCAATCTATTCAGTGGGTCCTGATGGTGTTCCTGTGGTTGGGATGAAAAATCTGAAGAAGATTTACTGCCTGTAATGTCTGATATATTTAACAGGTTACTGAAATCTGAATTTACCTCTAGTGAAAACATCAAATACTATACCAATATTTATGGAAGGTGCTGTGCTCCAGTGGTATAGAGGGATAACGCCCTTTACTAGGACCCAGGTTTAATTAGTGGCTCAGGTGACTGACAGAGTGGCAGGGAGGGAGCGATGGTGGCTGTTTGAGCATTTCCATGACATCTCTGGCAAAGGCTGGGTATTGGACAGGGAAGGAATAATCTAAGGGAGATTAAGGTGGGAACTTGGCTGAGCTTCTACAGAGACAGGGCAAGACATTGCCCATTCCCATTGCATGCCTACCCCTGTGACATGAACGTGGAACCAGGGAGGGTGGGGAAACAAGGTTAGGCCATAATGGACCCCATCCCCAGGATCGATGGACAGCACCCCCAGGACATTTTTAAGTTTAGCATTAGCCCCAGTCAAAATTATGGACTGTAGTCAGGTAGTGAATTGGGGGAACCAGTAAACCTGATGATGGATTATTTGGCACTGGAGAAAGCTATGATTGTGAAGCAGTGGAGCAATGCATCCCCATAAAAAATATTTAAGGAAGGTGTCATCACTTATGAAAAAAAAAGCCCAATAACTTGATCTTTCTGTTAGGCAAACATTCTAAAGCATGCACTTTGGACCTTATTATGGAAGCTGGAGCCTATGCTTTGAGCACTGATGCTGTTTAACATAGATATAGCAAAGAAAGACCAAATCTAGCTAATTTAGTTGAGTTCTCCGATTTAATAAATGTGGCTAATGATTTAGGATTAACTGTGGGAGATGTATATTTGGATTTAGCAAAAGCTTTTGACACTTTGCCCTATGCATTCATTTATAATGTCGTTCTTTGGCAAGAGAAGAATCCTTATATTACTCATGGGATTATTGACTGGCTAATCAATAGAACACAAGATGTAGTAGTCCAAAGAGTACAGCCATCTATACTGCTAGTGCAGGAGTCCCACAGAGCCAAGTTTTGGGCCCAGCACTATTTAATTTAGTATTTACACAACTTCCAAGCAATAATTGTAAGTGCTGGGTCAGCAAATATGCTAATGATGGTAAGATCAGAATTGTACTTGGCTCTGATGGAGATATAAACAGTTTAAATATTTATATGAGGTTGCAATTTGTGATTCAGTGCTGAGGAGAGCAGGTTAATAATTTTTGGCAAGAAAAACACTCACAGACAAGTAACACTACACAATCAAGCTCCAAATTAACATTTAAAGAGTGTTTGTCATTGTGTTAGAAAATAAGGTCATGAGACAGGTTGGCATAGTGTTTTCGAGTATCACCATGACTATGTTTGACCCAGATAAACTAGTTTCATAGTTTCTATAGGCTGCATAAAGGCCAATGGCTATTCAGAATGCAGACTCAGGGCTGACTGAATAAACTAGTGCGTTTATCCATATATTCAATGAGTGTTTAAATCGCACCACCTAGTTATGATTTTTCATGACAATTTAATCCATAGTTTCACTGTTGACTGAGTAAGGAACTTAGTTCTTAAAAGTTAATTCTGCATTTGTCAGGTTTAAGTGTTACTTGTCCCCCTCTAAACTAAAGGCCCAAAACCCATAAAGACTATTAGCGTATCTCGACTCTTTGCCCTCTTACCAAAAATAAATAAATAAATAAAGTTTTTTTTTTTATAATCCCGCTGTTAAAATACTTTCATAGTTATGGGCTTTTATCTGATAACACAGCATGGCATCAGAAATTGTTTAGTATAACCACCACTATATTATCAGCATCTGATAACATCTATAGCAACTTAAATGATGATCTCCTTGCAGATGGCATTTTGTGGACATGATGCATACCTTTGAAACTGTTGACCACAAAATTCTGTTTGCTAACACACATAACCATGACTTAACCTATAATGCCATTTTTCCCATACTCTGAGGGAAAGAATGTAAAAGCATACTTATGTTGTTGTCTTTCGGCTTTTCCCGGTTAGGGGTTGCCACAGCAGAACTCTGGTCCGCTAATGATTGGCAGTAGATTTTGATGAACACTGAGGTGCCAGCTCGACGTTCAACCAAGGCACACCCATTTACGCATGTCTTTCGAATGCCCACCCAACCACGAGGAAGACATGCAGACTCTACACAGAAGGCACTCCCTGCACCCCAGGCGAGAATCGAACGGGAGGACCTCTTGCTGTGAGGCAACAATGCTACCGCTGCACCACCGCGGATGCAAAAGCATACTTATAATGTATGGAAAAGAGATCATAGAGGTGTCCTCAGCAGGCATGCTCTTTTACATCCTAATTTTAAGCACTTTTTAATTTTCAGTGTTAAAAGAAGTCAAGCCTAACATGAAGGGTGGCATCTGGGAAGTGGGCTTGAATATTGTTAACTACAATGTAACCCACAGTCCTGCTTTTACTGAAACAGCCACTATTAATAGTGTGTTAAAATTCAGAACTGCTTAGTTATAAACACAGCTGCTGACTAGCTTATAAATGAGTCGGTACTTTTTACAAAACAAAGCATTATGTTAACTATTAGAGTGATGTACCCATTTTAAGTGATTTTTTAAGTGATGCCTGCAGTCATGATACCATGAATGTGCCTCATCTTGTCTGATTTTATAAGCTAAGCAGGGCTGGACCTGATCAGTACTTAGATGGCAGGCCACCTGGGAATACCAGGTGCAGTTTTAAATGATTCGTAATAAAGTATTTTTAGAGTATTTTTAGCAGTCATGTAATGTAAGTCATATGATGGAACTTCCACTATTTAATTACATTTTGTAATTGATGTAAATTCTGAAGAAGTCCAAATTAGTACATGGTTGAAAGCACTTAACAGATGGACTAAATTGATTACTTTTGAAAGTCAAGTTATTATGTAGAAGTCGTGTCTTTTTTTTTCTTTTATATTAAAACTACACACACACACACACACACACACACACACACACACACACACACACACACACACACACACACACACACGCACACACACACACACAATAAATAAAATAGCAAGGTCCTGAATATGGTTCTATCTGCTGCTCCATAAGAACTCCAAAGTAGATTACGACTCTTGTATTCAAATTTTATAGGCATACACCAGTCTTTTAGAAGGAGGATACAAAAAGGAAAGAAAAACTGCTTTAAAGATGCAATGGCTCTAAATTGTATCCACACCTGTAGCTAAGCCTCTATGATCCGATGTACAGTACTACAGTTTTTGCATTTCATATCCCCAAACCACAATAAATACCTATATTCCTGACTGGACCAGTGATCCATTTTAGTTTAATATCTTGAAATGACCTTTTGGCATACCTTTGCTATGTTCATGTCCACAACAGTAATGTGTCTTAACAGACACAATATCAGACTCTTCCAGTCAGAAGAAATATTTATACCAAGCCCCTTCCTTAAGCATTACACCAAGAAAAAGATTCTAAAATATCCAAAATTCCATTAACAGCAAAAACTTCTTCGGGCTCATCACACAAATAGAAAGATATGAGAAGTTCCTAAGCTAAAAAAAAAATACCTAAAGACTCTTAACTAACTAGACAGGCTATAAGCACTAACCCTATATTCTGTCTCTTTTAAACTCCTGAAAGGTGACCTGTATCTTGCATTCTGTGCCATTATGAACCTGACTCTCCTTGATCTTTTGCACCTCTGTTAGACAAACATCTCTTCAAATATGCAAACAAAAGATTTAAATCTAAAGCAAAATATAAATGAAACCCATTTCTGAAACACACTAAACTTGGATTTAAAACATAGTGGCACCCTCAGATCCTTTAAGATGAAACTTGATGAGGTTTTCCCATCCTGGAGGCAGGAGGAACATCATGATGGTGGATGCTGGCAAGACATATATGATCCTTAGACTTACTTGCCTTGTAATATTCCACGATACTCCAATCTTAACCAAATCACATTTATAGCAAAGCTTAAGAGGTGAATCTTAACATCCATGTAAAGAACACATAGCAACTAGATTATAATTGGGGAACCCCCAATCTTACGTCTTTGTAGTGCACTACAAAACTTAGAAAAAAAAAGTGTAGAAGCACTGTGTTTTATAGCTTTGAAAGCTGTAACACACTTACTGTTGTCACACATATAGTGGCCACTGGAGAAAAGTGATGAGAAGCCCAAACAGCTATAAAAGCTGTTAAGGCCATGATTCAACCTTTTAATGGAGAGCTAACTGTCACTGCTGTTACATCACAGATTCTAAATGCTTAGGGGTTGGTATAATGGTTAAAGTGTTAATCTCACAAACACAAGGTACAGGGTTTGATTCTCACTTATGGAAGGGAAATTGGATCGGCTTAAAATGGCCCACAAGGACAGCTAGCCTAGTTCTTACGTATGAACCTATTAATGCTTGGAGTACAATACTAGAGCTTATCAGCTGAGAGGATATGCTTAACAACAGCCTGTTTAGCATCTTTTAACAAGCATGTCTTTTCTTCAGTTTTGGATCAGAACTGCAGTGCTTCGTGCACTGCATTTCTATTATTAACTAAATTATGCATGACTATTAAGGAGACACACTATTTGTGAAGAATTCACTAAATGTAGGACATCATGAAAATTATCAAATGGATAAGACTAGAGTTAATCTCCATTATGTACACTCTTAGAAGAACCCTGGTAAAATTATATAAAGTCTATTGCAAATTCTTACCAAATAAGGCACAGAAATGGGTGGTGCTGCGGTAGCGGTGTCGCCTCACAGTTAGACGTTGCCGTTCGAGTCTCAGTTAGAGCATCTTCTGTGTGGCGACATGTGTGAATGGGCATTCCTTTGTTGAAGGTTGTGCATTAGGCCCGGCAAGCCAGCACGTCAAAATCTACTGCCAATCATTAGCGGACTGGAGTTCCGCTGTGGCGACTCCTAACTGGGAAAAGCCGAAAGAAACAAACAAACTAACCTGTCAAAAAGTGATTATAGATTCTTAAATAATAATTTGACAATATTTAGTAACTGCAGTTCTACAAGCAAAATGCTTGTCGGGCTTTATCAGACCTATCCTTTTTCATTTTATAATCAGTAAATAAGATACAAATTCAATGAGGTGAAGAATCCCTGCCTAAAACACACCAAAAATATCTTTTCAAAATAGAAGGTCACCAGAAAAGAAACAGTTTATAACATTCAAAAAGAAAGATATTGTCTCCAGTAAAAAGATCATTAGCTATTGGATTAACAAAGGAGTTCACCTCCCAATAGTAATGTGTCTTAACAGACGTTTTGTTAGACTCTTCTGATCAGAAGAAATATTTATACCTCGCTCCTTCCTTAAGCATTACAGCAAAAACATCTCAGTGAATAGCAAAGTATTAACCAGATGGATGCATGTAAAAAAAAACTGTCGAAATGCATGCACCAGATTTATAATAAATCGATAATTTTATTATAAATAACTCACATATCATTTCAGATTAGATTTCTTTTATTTAGTGGTGGTGCTGCGGTAGCATTGTCGCCTCATAGCAAGACATTGTCCCGTTCGATTCTCAGCTAGAGCATCTTCTGTGTGGAGGCATACGTGAATGGGGTGTGCCTTTGTTGAAGGTTGTGCATCAGGGCTGGTAACCCGGTATGTAAAAATCCACTACCAATCATTAGCGGACCGGAGTTCCGCTGTGGCGACCCCTAACCAGGAAAAGCCGAAAGACACAAACAAACAAAGTATTGCAAAATACACAATAGTAGGGGAAAGTAAAAAGAACAACCAGTTATATGAGCAAAGAAATTGTGAAAACCACAGACCAGTGACCAACACAGAGTTCTAAAATCTTTATTCTCTCTCTGACATCTCGGCAATAATGAATTCAAAGAGGATAAACACTAAGAAACACAATCAGTATTTATAACACGCTCAATTAAACAATTAAAATATAAACTGAACTTAATTAACGCTTCAATCAAAATAAAACTCTCCAATTAAGTTCAGCATTCATTCCTTTTGGATCCAAAGTATCAAATTTCAATATATACACAGCCTCTTTATATAAAAGTCTATTTTTAATACAAGAATCTATAGAAACCTGTTAATTTTTCTATAAAATAGTTCCTTGTAAATCCACGGAAGATCCCTGATGTGCTTTCTGGAAATGTACTGCCACTGAACTAGAATCTTTGGCATTTTCAATATCATGAATATGCTCTAATAATCTAATTTTAAAAGCCCCTTTATACTGCCCAATATAGAACTTATTACAGGGGCATTTCAGGGCATAAATAATGCCCTGCATATCACATTTAAATTGACCCTTTACTCTAAACTTGAGCCCATTAATACTATCAAAACTAGTTAATATATTTACAGGCCTTACATCTAACACAGACCCGTGTACCTAAACTAGTTGTCATACCATACAAATTTGTAGGGGGCATAATAAATTTCCCTTTCACTAAAAAATGTTTTAAACTTCTTCCCACTTTGTAAGATATTTTAGTCTGTCTGGTAACCATAAATGGGAATCTATAGTTGATTGTATATAGCTCCAGTAATATTTAACCAAATTGATTAATATCTCACTGAAACAGCTATAAGTGGTAACAAAATATATATCTGTCTGATATCTATCTTGTTTAAAATTAGCCCCATTATTATTAAAATGTCTTGTCAAATACTTCTCATTAAACTTTAAAACTGCTCTAGTAATCGTATGTTTACTACAGCCCCTGGACTCAAACATATTGCTTATTTTAAATATCTCTTCTTGAAGTTCTATTTCATCATTACACAGTCTATGTATCCGTACCATTTCACTATACGACACGGCCTCTATAGTGTAGGGGGGATGACAGTTGGAGGCTTTCAAATATTGAATATTGCCATCAAATTTCCTATAGACTTTAGTATGTAATCCATATGGTCTTGTAATATCCAGATCTACATCTAAAAAGGAAACTCGTTTACCTTTTGTATACCTTCAAATTTCAAATTGAATCGATTCAACTGCATAGTATCAATAAATTCATCAACCTTTTCTTCTCCCCCTCACATAAAAAAAAAGATCATCAATAAAATTACCATAATAGTTCACATATTGACAACAAAATGCAGATCTATAAATATATTCCTGTTCAAATAATCCCATACTAAGGTTTGCATATGAGGGCGCAAAGGCTGCCCCCATAGCAGTACCTTGTTTCTGTTGATAAACATCTCCATTAAATTCAAAAAAATCTTTTGTTAAACAGAAATAAAGTAATTCTAGAATATATTCAGTGGCTGGACATTCTCCAAGAAAAGAAACTAACCGCCTCCATATCAAACACTTGTAATATTTGGGTAAAGACTTTTAATATCCATAGTAATCCAGTACGTGCTCATATTAAATTGCACATTTTTTATTTTGCTAAGGAAATCAAACACATCTTTCACATAAGCAGGTAACAACACCACTTTTGGTAGTAATAAATGATGTAACAGACATCCTATATTACAGGAAAAATATTGCCTACCTGATACTATAGGGCGTCCAGGTGGACGCTGAAGATTCTTATGTATTTTCAGTAGACAATAAAAAACGATGCTCACATCCTCAGTATTAAATTTCTTTTTAGCATCTTACCTGGAAATATATCCCAATCTAACACCCTTTTTTATTAATTCTATATATTCAATTATAGCTGATTAATATGCAGAAAAATGTACTTTTTGATAAACATTAGCATCATTCAGGTGTTCATAACACACATATCTAGGTATCTGGAGGTGTCTAAAATAACTAACGTATTACCTTTATCAGAAGGTTTAAAAATAAGACCTCTATTATCACTCAAAGCTAATAATTCAGACCATTCATTTTTTGTAAGATTATATACAATATTATTAGAACCTTTAAGAAACTTTTTTACTTCTTGTTCCACAGAAAAATTCAACATCCTATGAAATTGCATTATAGCTTTATTATTAAATACTGGAATGAATTTACTTTTAGTTCCAATCATACTTGTATCAAACAAATAATATGCATTCATATTTTCTTCTGAAACACACAAATAAAAATTGTCGTCCTCTGAAACGGACTGTATTTCATCATGACCAATATTAAAATTAGGAATTATGTTAGAACTGAAAAAACATTTTAGTTGTAGTTTTCTAACAAACTTAAATATTTCACACTTGATATCATATAAACGTGGGACTACAGTGGCTATAAATTTCAGTCCACATTCTAATACTGATTTTTCAATGTCATTATGCTGATAGCCTGACAAATTAACAATGTAAGTTTCACAACTACCATTTGCCTCTTTTGCGCTGTTGGAACTGTTGAGGTTGTTGCTGCCAGTGTGGATATTGCTGTCCTTCCTGTTGGCGTTTTTTACCTTTCTGGTCCCCTTGCTGAAAATTCATGCCATTCCAAAAAGTTTGCTGATGCTGGGCCACATTTTGCGGTTGTGGAAGTGTTGGAAAATTATTTTTATTTATATTCACATTTGCCTCTTCACCCGAGGAAGCAAATTCTGTTGAAGTGGGTACTGACGAAAATGAACACTGTTCGTCTTGTTTACTTCCTTCTTGGAAAGACAGGTGACGTGAAGCTCTTTTACGATTGGTTCTAGACAAAAAAGGCCTACCATTATCATAGTCACGGGTATCACACATTAATTTCTTCTTTTTTCTTTCCATAATCTCTTCCTCATGCCCCTTCAATTTTATGTTAATATGTTTCAACACCCTATCCAAAAATTCAGGACCAAATTTGGATACAAGATTGGCACAAGTGGAGCTGATTTCAGTTTGTAGCTCCTTTTGTTTCACCCTATCATGTTCTATTAGAATGGAAACCCATTTCAGAGTACATTTATGTGCCGCAAGCACCCATCTTTTATGAAAATTTATGTCCTTTTCATCCTGCATATCAAACAGAGTAGCAGGATCCTTGTAAGCTGTCACCCCACGAGGGGTAATATTAAGTGTCAAATACTTTAACAGGCTCTGAACATTAAGAAACACTGAGGTCTCTTTAAACATCAGTTTCTCAAGCAAATCACATAGTACCTTAGTCTCTGTATTCATACGGACCATAAATCTTCTTCCAATGTTGGAAAACGGGTCTAGGAAACAATTGTTACTATCAGATTCCCACTTGTGCCATACATTGGTAGATCCACTTTGTCCTATGGCAGATAGAATAACAGCCTCCGAAAGATGTACACGGTCATCGGTTTGAAGCAAATAATTATCCATCAATTGTTGCTGTGAATCAGGCTGAACATCAAAAAAAAGTATAGGTGTATCAATGTTAGGGTCACTGGCCATAAATAAAATAAAATAAAAAAATATAGTAATGTGTCTTAACAGACGTTATGTTAGACTCCCCTGATCAGAAGAAATATTTATACCTCACTCCTTCCTTAAGCATTACAGCAAAAACTTCTCAGTGAATAGCAAAGTATTAACCAGATGGATGGATGTAAAAAAAAAAACTGTCGAAATGCATGCACCAGATTTATAATAAATCGATAATTTTATTATAAATAACTCACATATCATTTCAGATTACATTTCTTCTATTTAGTATTGCAAAATACACAATAGTAGGGGAAAGTAAAAAGAGCAACTAGTTATATGAGCAAAGAAATACTGATTCCACTATGGTATGACTACATTATCATCAGGAGGAAGTGTACACAGCCACATTCCACAAATAATTTATGTAATCAGCCCCCATTCATGTGGATTTCCTCTGGGTGCTCTGGTTTCCTCCCACATTCCAAAGACATGCAGTAGGTGGATTGGACATTCTAAATTGGCCCTAGGTGTGAGTGTGTGTGTGTGTGTGTGTGTGTGTGTGTGTGTGTGTGTGTGTGTGTGTGTGTGTGTGTGTGTGTGTGTGTGTGCCCGCGCGAGTGAGTGGTGCACCCTATGAGGAGGGTTGGGTCTTGGGCTATTAACCTGATCCCATAAAACCTTTACCTGCTACGGAAACTATGAGTGCTGAAGGGCACTTGTTGCCCGATGTGCTAAACAGGAGTGGATCCAGGATCCAGGATAATGAGCTGTAGTTTCCTACATACTGTATTGTACTGAACTATATTGCCCTGTGTTTCTGTGCAGAATTGCACAATTTCTGCCCAAACAGTACTGATTTAGTACTTGTATATATTATATATGAGCTATATTGTTACAATAAAGAATTTTAAATTCGATTTATACATCATTATTGTTAGAACAAACACTAAACTTGCATAGACACTTTATGACTTGTACTTTTAATTATATTCTCTGTATTACTTTTGACTTTATCTATATTTTAACATTTGTGTCTGTTAAATGTATACTCCCTGATTTTGGATTTGTATTTGAAATTGTATATTTATGCTTTTGTATACTGTATATTCCATGCTGTACTTATGCTATAGTCTAACTGCTTTTGGAGCTTTCCTCCCTAGGCCTCCACTGAAAATGGGCTCTGCTTGACTCAGTGGACTTCCCCAGTCATCAAGCTGGAAATAAATAAATAAATAAATACATACATACATACATACATAAATAAATAAATAATATCCACAATGGCATCAAGAAAATCCATCAGAAACTAGGCACCCTATATAGATTAAAAAAATTATTTAACCGCCAAATTAACTCTAGCTACCACTTACCTAGTACCTATCTCATCTGGATAGCCCCTATCATGCCCAACCTACTAGCCTCACTTAGTTCTAAACTTGAACAGTGCTATAACAAAGTCACTAGATTCTCTTGCAACAAATCTCACCGTACCCCCCTACTGTTTAGTACTAAAAACACTTAACTGTCTTGAGCTTCCTCACTATCTGTCTTATACTCAGCTTACCTTAACCCATAAAATCATCCACACTACACATATCCAGCAATTAAACCCCTACTCCAATACTGTCGTCTAAATCGTCCCCTCAGGTCAAACAGTAAACAACTGCTTACCATCCACAAACCACAAGGGGCTGCTGGAATCAGTCTCTATTCCAACAGTGTAGTTACAGCCTGGAATAAAATTCTTATATCAATCAGGTCCAATGCACATCTTCTTTTCAAACCATTACTAAAAGACTTCCTCTTTGCCTCCTGGCTTTTTACCTGTTCCTCATTTGGGGCACAGCTTCTCCTAACATCCTTCACCTTTCATATACCTTCCTTTAAAGCACTAAGTCACTTAACCTGCTTATCCCCTTCTGTTGCCTCACTTTCTTATACTTTTTAAACTACTATACTTACTTCTAATTAGCACAACCAAATTACTATTCCATCACTACTTCTCTAGTAACACTGAGACTATCTCTTCTAGTACCTTAGTCTGTTGTATTTCTTACATTATTCCTGTCTACCTTATACACTGCTCTTCTATCTGTAAAGTCTCAGTGCAAGGCTTGTAAATGTAATGTTTTTGAATATCAATACAAATTTTATTATACTGACTACTTTGCTATGTATTCACTGAAACTGCATTATTAAATTTGTTATTGTAAATATTGATTGCATTAAATATGATACCTTGGAGCTTTTCTCCTGGGGCCTCTGCTGAAAACGGGCACCTGTGCCTAGTCAGACTTACCTGGTAAACACACGTCAATCGATCAATATCCATATAAATGATAAATTAAATACTGTTGTTATTTGTGTATAGGATCACAGCTATATTATATGTGGAAAGCATCAACTAAATCAATGTATTTCAGCTGTTACCTAATAGAATACATAAGTAATAAACACGTTCATGCATTATTTATACTGTTCACGTTTGACAATGTTTATTTCATTAGAGTTTATATGATATATTCTGTACTGCCTTTGATTCAGTGTTAGCCAAGAAGTAGATAAGAAATGCTCTCAATGCAGGAAATGAAAGCAGCTCTGGGACCCAACACTGCAGTTTGACAGATGTTTGCTGGTCAGGCATGACTGTATTGGTGTGCTGTCCACTGACCAAACCATTAACACTAATACACCAGCTATGCAAACCGAATAAACTGCATGTTTGGTATGACCCCACAATGTAATGTTATATACACTACTGTGTTATATTATTTATGGTGATGCAGTTTACTTATTCAACATTTACAAACCAGGTAAGTGGTCTGGCCCATAAAACCTTTCCAGCCATGACCTGGGCCAGATGGGCAATCGTAAATACAATATATATGCATATGGACATTTTAGTGTAGCAAGTTAGGCAGTATGCTTTCAGAAGCTGGGAGAAAACCAGATTATTTGGAGAAAGCCCAGAAAGACACAGGAAGAATATATAAAATCTACACACTTAGCTAAAGTCAAGCTTGAACCCTTATATCTGGAGCTGTGAGACAGAGATGCTACCTGTGAGTCACTTTGCTGCTCACGGTGTGGTATATTGTACCACATTCCATGTGGTAATTACTACCAGGCTGAATACATCCAGCAATGCTCACTTCCTGGTGAGATTTATTCCTATGATACTGTGACACTGATGATGAAGGGTTGGGGAGTGAGGAATAGAGCTTGACCATGTATTTGCTGTGTTTTTCATAATGATGGCAAGTGTTGGAGTGTTCAGATTGATCCTGAAGGAACAACAGCAATGCCAGCCATGATTCTCTTTAAAGCAATTGTAAGCTATTACCTGGAGAAGCCCCTCTTAGTTCAACACAATTTTCATTTTTCAGCTTTATTGATAATCATACTGGCCACTCTGTATTATACAAAAAAGATAACCCACTAACGATAATACTAATGTTTTCTGTGTCTGATATAAACATAAAAACACAAAGACACTGGAACACAGATGTGATGTAATACTGATGTAAACATAGTGATCTTATTGCATTATGCAGGCATTATGTCTGAGGGTCAGTAACCAATTAGATTATTGGAATTCACCCACTTTATGATGTGCACTCACTCACTCACTCACTCACTCACTCACTCACTCACTCACTCACTCACTCACTCACTCACTCACTCACTCACTTTTTTAACATATGTATGCTAGACTTCATATACTTACTTAGAACACAGGCCTGAATAGCCACAGTAGCAACTAAAGATAAAAAAAAATGCAGCTAAATTATTATTAAAAATGAAGTCGCATTTAATGTCAAGCAAGAGGACATCCACAAAGAATAACAGTCATCTGAGCAATTAAATTATTATAAAGCTTTAAGAAAAGTGTATTTACACAGCAGCCTCATATCAATGACAGACAACTGAGAGACAAGTGAGTACACAGTAGTAGGAACTCCAAGTTAGAAATTAAAGGTACTGTGCTTATTTGTGTGTATTAATCCTGTAGCAACAGGTGACACATAAAATCTAGAGCGAAATGAAGTCTGAAAATGGGTGAAAAAACTCTGCAGGTCAGGTTAAAATTCATATTGAATAAAGCATCATTTGGGGGGAGACAGGGAGTGGAACCCAAAAATCTGAGATTGTGTTTTGTGCCTTATGCCTAGCGTAAAACTTGAACTGGAGGTGTGGAGATGTGGGGGTCAAAGGCATGGTACAGAGAGTTAGGGATATGGATGGGTAAGGAGTCACATTCTAAATTTCAGGAGTCTTATCCCTGGCCTCCATTTGATTACTGTGAGTGTATAAACAAGTGCATTAACTAGATCACTGCTCCTTTGTCACCCCCCCGCCCAAGACATGCACTTATATCTAGTGGGGTTATCAACTCAATGAAAAAAAAATATGCAACTTTCTGACATCTAAATTTCTGTGTGATGCACAAACCATGGCAGTGAGTGTGATTATATACAGCACCTCTTTAACATCAGACTTGTTTACAGATTCAATAAAAATAACTCAAAATCACTGACGAGTTTTACCACATAGATGACAGTAATATCATATGGCTTCCAGGGCCACACCTGGTTAGGCAGGCCTGTTCCTTGCTAAGTATTACTTCAAATAAAAAAATAAGTGAAAAAAGTTTTATAGTAGTGCAGTGAAATAGGCTTTTTAACCTTTCTGATTGTAGTGAAATGATACACTTACTACTATTAGCTTTACATTAGGAACAACAGGAGATACCTGAGGAGATTAAAAGAATGTTATATTGGGTGTAGGACTACCACCTTTTCAAATATTCAGATGGGACCTATTTATGGAAACATGATTTTTTGCAGAACAAAACATAACCACAACCAATGCAAATGACCATACTTTACTTTCTTGACAAAAATAAAAGCTTGCAGTTGTAAAATTTGAGTTGCTTCCATTGTCTCATCACATTAATGAGTTTCAGATACAAAACAATGGTTTATCCAGCTATAGAGGAAACATAGGAAATGTTTTTAGCCCTAAAAATCACAGGGCATTTCCAATTTGCATATATTATTTTTCAGAGAATGTAACTGCCCAAATAAGACTGCATTGCATAAAACGGGACAGATGGTAACCCTTACTGGGTCTCTGAATTGCCAGCTGATGAAATAGCAACAGTCTTTAAGATGAAAAACTACCTCTAATGCCTGCTGTTGGAGATGGCATGTGTCCATTCAGCTTGTACACTGTTAATAAGACTGAGACAATATGGTGTAAGAGAAAGTACTAGTAGGGAGAGGGAAAGAATTGAGTAGGAACAGAACTACATGAAGTATGTGACGGAGCACACTAAGGAAATACTGAGCAGGATGACAGGACCTTTCTCCCCAGTCTGTGTATGGTAGTGGTAGCCATGCTTGCACTAGTCAAGCAGTTTGTTTCTTTAACATTTATAACTTCAATTAACAATGACCGCCAGTGTGTCCAGGACGCAGTTCTAGTCCTTAACAGAGCAAGGGGTGGCACTATAGCCCAGGCAATTAAATCTATAAGCTACTAACAAACTACTTCATGATTTTGATTCTATCACTCCATCACATTTACGTCATGTGACGTTGAGCAAATCTTTTAGCCAAACCAAAGCTCTTGAGCCCAGGCAGCTTTGGCAGGTTAACAAATACTAATAAAAATTAGGGGCAATGTTGTTTGTATTATTATCATAAACTATATCTCTAATTCCTCTATTGTACCAGCTTGAAGGCAGGTCATTCACAGAGCTTGACATAATGGATGTATAATAAGGAAATTTTATTTTTTTAATAAATCAGGCAGGTAAAGCTGCATCATAACTCACAAAGCCAGAGAACGAATAATTAGTGACTAGATTAAGAATACAGTGATCAATGAAGGTGTTAATTAATTTTACATAGTGTATGTTAAGTCATGTTCTTACTGAATAGTACCACCTGTGTTTCTTAACTTAAATATAATTTTATCACTTTGAAGAAACAATATTAAGTTAAATTATCCAACAGAATTTTTGAATTCACTCGATCTGCCAGGGATGCCATCACATGTACTACAACTGAAAATCGGTGTGCCAATTATCATGTTGCGAAATATCAACCAGCCAAAGCTTTGCAATGGCACGCGGCTTGCAGTAAAAAAATTAATGAGCAACGTCATAGAAGCAACAATCTTGACAGGACCTTTCAAAGGTGAAGATGTCCTCATTCCTCACATTCCTATGATTCCAACGGATATGCCATTTCAATTTAAGAGATTGCAATTCCCAGTTCCATTGGCGTTTGCAATCACCATCAACAAAGCTCAGGGCCAATCTTTAGAATTGTGCGGTTTAGATCCACACACGGATTGCTTTTCACATGGACAATTATATGTTGCGAGTTCTAGAATCGGCAAACCAGACAATCTCTATATCTGCACAGACAATGGAACAACAAAAATATTGTATACCCACAAGCATTGTGAAATTAAACATATTAGAAATGAGCGCTTTCTCTTTTCTTTCTTTTCCATTTAACCAGACTGAGCCACAGCAACGCATGGCGGGTACAGCTAGTATATATATATATATATATATATATATATATATATATATATATATATATATATATATATACAAATCACTGTTTACTTTTCAGCACTATTAGCTTGCCCCTTTTAATGCAAAGATTACTGTATATTACATTTAATTACTGTATATTACATTTGACTGTATATTACAATTAACTGGATAACTGAACGGTGCCATGTTGCAGTGGTAGCGTTGTCGCTTTGCAGCAAGAGGTTCTCCAGTTGGATTTTCAGCTGTGTGGAGTCTGCATGTCCTCCCTGTGTTCATGTGGGTTTCTTCCTGGTGCTCCGGTTTCTTCCCATATTATAAAAACATGCGTTTGCAGCGCTTCTCCCTGGGCCTCTGTTGAAAATTGGCTTTGTTCCAAGTTAACAAATAATAAATAAATAAATTTGTACTGCTATTTGAAACTTCCTTAATACTGTTTCTTCTAGTAATCCATATATATACATATATATATATATGGGTCACCTTCATTTCGTTGACAGTTCATTTCACTGACAACCAAGTCAGCAGGCCCAATTTACTGAAACTTCATTTCACTGCCACTCATTTCATCAACAATGATATATGGCCTATTCCCCACTGTAGAGTGACCCTGGAGTTAGAATGGATAGTAAGGGGTGGGGTGGGGGCGAAGCCCCCCACATATTATAAACGTTTTACAGTATACAGATTCTTACAAGTGCAATGAATAACTATTTCCAAAAAAAACATTATAGAACCCCAGTATGTGGGGGGCTTTGCCCCCCACAACCATTAATGGGGGCTGCCCCACACCCCCCTTACTATCTATTCTAACTCCAGGGTCGCTCTACAGTGAGGAATAGGCCATATATCATTGTCGATGAAATGAGTGTCAGTGAAATAAAGTGTCAGTGAAATGAAGTTTCAGTGAATTGGGCTTGCTGAGTTGAGTGTCAGTGAAATGAACTGTCGACGAAATGAAGGTGACCCATATATAGATATATATATATATATATATATATATATATATATATATATATATATATATATATATATATATATATAGACATATTTACATATTTGTTTTTAGAGAAGATAATAACCTGCTGTCTGTGGGTTACACAGCATTATATTAGCGAGTAAGCTGACTGCTCCCTCCTTGCAGCTGGAATCAGTACAGATGAGCTTAAATATGCTCTATGTGTCATTGTAGCATTATCAACAGCTGAAGCACAACAGCAACCAATCAGAGGAAGTGTCTTGTACTAGAGGTAAGATAACTGGCTGCTCGCAGGAAGTATTGCATTTATGTCTCATTCCAGGCCATTAGATTTACATGCTGCAGCTGTACTTGTGACCTACAGAAACATGCTCTTTGCTTTACATGGGAATCTTAAAATATTTTTCAGTGAAAAGTCAAACTTTAAAAGCTGGATGAATCCTTGTGGTGGAAAGAAGAGTGAATTCATCCTTGAAATGAGTTGGTGTTTTGATATGTATATATATATATATATATATATATATATATATATATATATATATATAAAACATTGCCATCTGGAAACTGTAGCTGAGAAACAGAACGAGAGACCATCTGCTTGAAGAGACAGAAGTGGTATGAGGTGGGGGAGGGGCCTGCTTTGTAAAGGTAACGGCCTGGTCATGGAAACTCATTTACATCTGCAGCTGTAACAATTTCTGGATGTTGAATGGTAAGGGGAGGGCTGTTTGCTGCTATAACCAGCAGATCGTAACTGTCACCACCAGCACTAATTTAGTTGTGAAATGAGCGTGAGTGGACTTCTGAGGAAAAATAAATCATCTGGGTACAAGTAGACAGAGCAGAATAAGCCTTTCTTATGAATTTCCTAGTGGGAATGCAGAGGTATCAGTGATAAATGTAAAAAAATAAAAATAAAAAATGTAGTAAACTAAGACAATTCTGGAAGCCTTGTGAGAAAGGTTCAACGGCAGAAAGCAGATGGCACTTAACTATGCTTATAATACATAGGCAAAGCAGAAAGTGCCAGGACACAGCTGAGTGTTGCAGAAAATTATAATAATGCAGCTGAAATGTCTTAGTGCAATGATACGATGCAAATAAGAAGGATATGAAAACAGTGAACATTAATACTTTAATTCCTTAATGAATGAATGAATGAATGAATGAATGAATGAATTAATTAATTAACAGTTTGCTGACTCAGTTGTTTAGCTAGGTAGAACACATTCTGAACAGACATCTGGAGTGAAAAAGCTTCAGATTTCTAATTTTGATAATATCAGCTTTTCACTGGATGAACCTGTATGGCTGGCCTGTGAAGAAAAAACTATGTTTTCATAACAAATGTCCTACTTTTAAAACATACTAACCCCAACAAAAGACAACTTGCATAACAGGTAAAACACATTATCTTTACACCTGTGAAGGTTGGTACCGTGACTGTATTCTCAATGTAGGAATGATTTGGGTCAGTGGTTAGATGGGAGGTTGGGGGGCATATACCTCTGCCAATGTTTGTTTTTTAAGTGACAGAAAAGTGTGTTACACACACACTGCTTACACATTGATACCTCTGGATGCATAGGGGCAGAGTAGGTGTACATATGCACAGGTGCTTGCTGAGGTACAGCATACTGCGGTATCATAATTGTATCAGTGTGGTAAGGGGTCAAAAATGACACAGTCCTTTGACACTACAGGATGTTTTCTGGAACAGAAGAAAGAAGTTAAGAACATATCATGTCTATTTAACTCTGCAAGCCAACTAACCAAAATAAATAAACTAATTAAAAAAAAAAGACAGGACACAAGTTCTATGATGCAATAGTAGAATAAAGTCACTTACCAAGGCAAGATGAGGCAGAAAAGGATAAGGGGTTATTAGGAAAGCATTATCAAACAACTGCCTCTCTACATACTGCGTGCTCTGCTGTGCTGTGTGGTGCGCATGTACCCGAAACACAATATATCTTCATCCTAGTATATTTTCTTCAATAAAAGTTACACTTTCAATACCACATATAAATAAAGCATGACTCAGCTCTTTCTCCCCTTCTGTCATACTTCCACTGTTTGCCTTCTTTGGAGAAAAGCGTATTGGGCTTGCATGAAATCTCAGAATATAGGTATTTGTGTCCTTACTTCTTATGTCATACTGATTTAAATCTAAGTGTAATCTCACTATGCATGACAGTGGTATCCCCATGTGTCTCACACAAAATAAAAAGCACATGCTGCACCACAATACAGCCAAATGTGTTTCAGTTTGTCAGGTAGATAATGTCACTGTGTTGCACTTGTGTCTGTTTCTTGGCTATAATATATGCAGACAAGTGCGCACACACACACACATATGTGCAGGTGCATAGATGCTGGACGCAGCAGCTGATCCACTGATGAATGTAGGCAAAGGACACATGCATTGCTACAAAGCCTCTTTGTATTTATTAAGTATATGTGCAGATAAACATTGTGTTGGGAAAAATAAACAGAAAACTGATGATGAATTTGACTCATGTATCTGTGCAAACCCATCTCTTTTCAGAAGGCAAGCGGAATTAATCTAAAAAAGATGGAAGACAGACCACAGTCCTACAAGTCAGAAGAAAACCTTATGCTAACAAAAATAATTTCTTGCCATGAGTATAACATCTGTGATAAGTGGATAGAATTAATTGTGCATAACAAATGATTTTCAGAAGTACTTATACTATTGAAATAACTGTAGAAATAGCTTCCAAAGTATAACTATGGGGCACAAGCAAAGAGGGCATGTTTAAAAAACAAGATATTAGCAAGTCAATAATTATGAAATTTACCAAGCAAAGAAGCATTCGATTCTCGGCTGGAGCGCCTTCTGTGTGGAGTCTGCATGTCTTCCCCGCAGTCGAGTGATGTTTAAAGAGATGCAGGTAGGTGCATGCATGAATGGGTATGTCTTCTTAGAGGGTTGGGCATTGGGCTGGCAACTCAGCACCGTAAAAATCCAATGCCAATCATTAGTGCACCAGAGTTCCGCTGTGGCGACCCCTAACCGGGAAAAGCCGAAAGACATTACTTTACCAAGCAAAGAAGCATATTAATGATTGAACATTATATTAATGCTATAAATAAGGATTACTAGAAGAAACAGAATTAAGAGGGGTTCAAATAACAGTACACTTTATCAAAATAATTGTAATATGCAGTAATCTTTGTAATAAAAAGGGTAAGCTAATAACAAAATGCCGAAAAGTGAACACAGTGATTTTTTTGTATACTAACAAAGTGCATATTAACAACATTAAGGTTTTCTACATGCCAGTGTTCATATATATATATATATATATATGTGTGTGTATGTGTGTGGCAGAATATCAGCCTATATATGGGATGTGAAAGCAACACTAGGCATGAATTGTTGTATAAAGAAATCCCTATGTACTGGTTTAAAATTGGCAGGAAGAACTAATCAGTAAAGGCAATGCATCTTTAAAACATTTGAGGATGCAGGATATAGCACTACTGATGATGCTGTCATGAGACATTGGGCAACTTATACTGAGAGAACATGGAGTACGAAAAGAGAGATGATAAATCAGCAAGCAAAGCAGAGTAGCATTGCTGGAACTGAATTCATCCTGAAATCTTGGTGAAAACTTTCATGAAGTGGAGCCTGTTTTTCACAAAATCTCTCCAAGATGACACTAATATAGACTGTATTTTATATAGATTATATCATGGACAGAAGTACAGCCATGGTGGTTCAGCGGTAACATTGTCACCTCACAGCAAGAGGTTCTCATGTTTGATTCTCGGCTGGAGCGCCTTCTGTGTGGAGTCTGCATGCCCTCCCCGTGGTTGAGTGGCGTTTGAAAGACATACGTGAATGGGCGTGCCTTCATTGAAGGTTGGGCATCGAGCTGGCACCTTGGCACTGTAAAAATCTATTGCCAATCATTAGTGGATCGGAGTTCCACTGTGGCGACCCCTAATCGGGAAAAGCCGAAAGAAGAACAAAACATATCATGGACAGAAGTAGGTTAAAAATAAAAAAAGATAGCTGGGTGCACAAGAAACAATATAAAAAAGTGCTGAATCCTGGTAGGCACACTGGTAGCAGAACTGGAAAAAATGACAGTGTAGAATCCTCAAACACAAAAACATTAGTACAATAGGGCTTGGTCAGGCCCAGGGGGAGAATGGACCCCCCTGTTGTACAAGGAAATAGTAGCCCACAAAAATCACAAAAACTGATAGGCCAAATAAGAGGCGTAAAGATGACAGAGTGGATTATTGAGGATAAGAAAGAAATCATGTATTGCTACTATTATGCAAGAAGCCCAGCATTTCCAGACAGAAGATATACAAAAAGATTAAGAGAGAAAAATACTTGCACAGGAAAAACTGTTAGAAGCTTCAAATGAAAATTTGTGTTCATTAATACAATAGATTTATGAAAAACATTATATTGACCAAGAAACCTTGGGTCGTTTGGAAAAAGAAGCGACTGAGGAAGTACGAAAATATAAAGAACAAAACCTAGAGATTTTTGAAAGGTAAAAAAAGAAATATGGACACGGGAAAGAAAGCGAGATCTGGTATGGTGCAATATTTATACAAAGGAGAAAGCCAAATTTATCAATACAGAAAAGCGGCCCTAAAGTCATTGGTGACTCCATAGTCAGACACACTGACGTCCCGCTCACCAGACTGAGTAAGGAGAAGGTCACAGTAAGCTGCCTGTCGGGCGCTAGAATCCGCCACATAACGCAAGCACTCAGGTCTCTCAACAGCAAGTACAAATATGACTCAGTCATTGTCCACGCTGGTGTAAACGACCTGAGACGTACCTCCTTGGACTACATGAAAAGAGACATTGAGGAGCTCTCTGATTATGTAGCCCAGGCAGGTATGACCCTGACCTTGAGCAGTATCCTACCTTCACCAAGAATGATGCCACAATACAGAGATAAGATGATCAGCTTTAACAATTGGCTTAAACACTGGTGTCATTCAAAGGGGATCCAGTATCTGTCTGCCTGGGATGACATGCTGGACAAGCCACGCTGCTTCGCAAGGGATGGCTTGCACCTGTCACCCCTGGGATTCCGGATATTGGCAAAGGCTCTTGCCACCCCCATAGTGCCTTTTTTAGGCAAGGCTCAAATTCTAAACCTACCACCTTAGAACACAAAAAAGGAAAAAAACTAAGGGTAATGCTGCTCAATGCCAGAAGTCTAAATCTCAAAATGCACTTTTCGAGGCCCTTCTCAGTATGGAGAACATCGATGTCTGTGCTGTGACAGAAACCTGGTTCAAGGCTCCTGAGAGCACCCCAGCGCTATCAGGTTTTACCTCATATCATGCGTTCCGGCCCCAAAATCCGGACAATACCAAGAAAGGAGGGGGGGTATCCATATTCATCAAGGACACCCACACCTCAAGACTGGTGGCAACGCACGATGCATCGGAGACCATCCAGGTGCAATTAACCATAGGCAAGACTGCTCTGCAAATTGTAGCATGTTACAGGCCACCCTCACAAACTCAGGAACCTCACATGGCCTTCCTGAAAACACTAGAGGATAAATGTATCACCAAACACCATCATACTAGGTGACTTCAATTACCCTAATATAGACTGGGAACACTACTCAAGCCCAAACACCCTAGCCCAAAAGTTCCTGGAATTCATAAACTCAAATGCCATGGAACAACTAGTCACCATCCCCACAAGAGGAGATAACATACTTGATCTCATCATCACGAACATGGGAGCACAATTTTCAACACGGAAGTATACCCCTCACTGGTGAGATCAGATCACAAACTAATCTCGCTGGAGGTCCTCATCCCACCCCACCTGAAATAAAAAGACCACAGTAAAGAACTTCTCAAAAGCCGACTTCACACTTCTAAAGACTAGTGTGGTCTCCTTTAAGGCCCCGAGCGGCGGAAAACAGTACTCAAGCCGCTGAATCACTTACAAACACCTTCTACCAGCACCTGCAGGACTGCATGGATAAGGCAATCCCAAACAAAACAAAGACTCTTAGTACCAAAGGCAAGCGTCCAGTCTGGTGGACCCCAGCCATAAACAAACTCTACAATAAAAGGAGGAAGCTACTACAAGATAGAGCAAAATCCTTAAAAGGTAAGACACCCTTGATCACTATAAGTAAAAAACTAAGAGCTCTCATAAAATCATCCAAAGCAAATTTCGAGAGAAAAATAGCTAAAGACTCAAAAGACAATCATAAGGCCTTCTTTAGCTATGTTAGAAACCTAGGAGGAAACTCCCAGATATGCTCAGAACTAGTTCAAAATGATGTGAAGATTACTGATCCTACAGACATTGCCAACATACTGGCTGACAGGTTCAGTGCAAACTTCTCCCCTCCCCAAAAGGAGAGATATCTATACCAAGCGATTGCAGCCCCCAAACATCTCCAGCGCCCAAGTGAGAACTGCTCTCTCCAAAGCAAAAACACAGCATCCATGGGACCTGATGATGTCCCGGCTGTGTGCTCCACGAACTCAATGAGGAATTAAACCCACAGCTAGGACAGCTGTTTAATCAAAGTCTTACCTCTGGATACGCACCCAGGAGTGGCGCACTGCAACTGTGGTCCCACTTCACAAAGGCGGTGCCTCCACCGACCCTGGAAATTACCGGCCCATTAGCTTGACAAGCCTTATCTGCAAAGCCATGGAGAGGATCATAATGGACCTCATAAATAAAGACATAGGAATTTGCAGACTTTGGATCCAACCCAGTTTGGCTTTGTCAAAGGCAGATCATGCCTTTTAAACTTGGTTGACTTCTTCGAAACAGTCACCAAAGCCATTGATGAGGGAAAGGCAGTCCATACAGCCTACCTCGATCTGGCTAAGGCCTTCGATACAATACCCCACTCGGGTATCATTAAAAAACTCATCAGCTTAAATGTTAACCCATACATCACAAGATGGGTTGCAAACTGGCTGAGTGACAGAACCCACAGGGTCAGAGTTGCTGGCGCCATGTCAGACTCAAAGCCTGTCACAAGTGGTGTCCCACAGGGCTCAGTCCTGGGCCCACTCTTGTTTGGCATTACTTTTCCGAAGTACAATCAAACACAGGAGGGTTATGGCTGACAAAGTTTGCAGATGACTGCAAACTGGGCGCCATGTAGAAAACACATCTGACACAGATATCCTTCAGAAGGGTCTCACAGAAACGGATAACTGGTGCCAGAGCCACGGCCTGAAGTTAAATGCCAAAAAATGCATAGTCATACCCTTTGGGAAAAACAAGATTACCCCTAGCTACCAAATAGGTGGCAATCCACTGAGCACAGAAGAAGTTATCAGGGACCTGGGGACCCAGGTTGATAGTAGTCTGTCATTCGACACCCATGTAGCTAAAGTAGTTAGGAAGACCTTCTACATTGCCCACCTTATCATGAAGGGATTCTCATCTAGATCAAGGGAGGTCATAGTCTCCCTTTACTCATCACTCATCAGACCAATGATTGAGTACAATGCCCCATTCGGGATGTATCTGACCCGACACTTGCAGCAGCTGGAGAGGCCACAAAAGTTCCTCACCAAAAGGATAAAGGGTCTCAAAATCTGTCCTATGCTGCCCGACTGAAAGAACTCCAGCTCTATTCAGTCGCCACCGCTTGCTCAGAGGTGACCTTTGCCTAACATACAAGGCCATGTCAAACCCAGATTTGATGAATATGCTTCACCTCAAAAATCTAGATCCATCAGAGCCACAAGGCGGAGACTTAAACCTCGACACGGCTATTAATAGGACGTGCTGGAGGGATAGATTCATCACCCAAAGACTCCCTATGCTGTGGAACAAAATCCCGGTACATGTGAGGCAGAGCACCTCGCTGGCCTTGTTCAAGAGAAATCTTGACCAATGGATGGGAGATCGCAGATATACCCCAGGGATTACCTCAGTGTCACTGCTCGACAGAGGCACAGCAAAATAATGGGTATAGTTCCCCATACTAAAGGGGTGGCGTAAGCCACAAAATGATGGGCTAGGCTTGTAAATGCCCTCGGGCAGATAGCCTAGTATGAACCTATGAACCTATGAACCTATGAAGAGAAATACAGGGAAAGGCATCCAGATATAAAAAATTTCACTATACAAAAAAATAATTTTATGATGGAACAACTAATCCCTAAATAAGGAGAAATAGGAGACATCTCAAGAAGAAATATGGACATGGGAAAGAAAAAGAAGATTTAATACGGTGCAAATTTTAAGCAAAGGAGAAAGCAAACCTAATTAATATGAAAAGAGAAGCACCAAAGATATTTGAAGAGAAATACAGGCAAAGGAATCTAGATATGGAAAAATTTACAAACCACAAAAAAATAATAAGAAAACAAACAGGAAAAGTAAAAAAAAAGAGGATAGTAATGGAGAAGTTAAAGAAATAGAAACTGAGGGTACAGATTACTTGCGAAGTATAGGATTTAGTGTAGAAAATCTACCTCTGATAATGTCACAGCAGGATAGAGCAATGGATCCCAAAATTAAGAAGAAACCAGTGGAGCAGGAAACATCTGATCAGTTCCCATATGAAGATACTTTGGAGCCTTCCATAGGAAACCAGTACAAAAGTTCAACTGGAATTGCACAGAAAGGTAAGGAACAGGAAACTGTGTCAACTCTGATGCAGTCAATGTTGTGGACTGATAGGCCAGTGAGTTCCCATATGAAAGAGTAACAGATGGCACAGGATGAAACTGAATACAATGTGGCAGAGGAAGATGTTCTGGAACTTCCTCTAGAATGCCTGCGGGAAATGGAAAACAAAGAATGTGTCCTCAGTTTAGAAGAAAATGACCTAAGAGAAGAGTTGCTTGATTTAATACAGACGGACAGACATATTAAGATAAAAAAAAGAACTAGACTACAGAAAGTCAATAAAACCCAAAAAGTTAGAAGTTTGATAAAACAGAACTATTCATACAGATTCATGAGATATAATTGAAGCAAACAGGATATACAGTATTACTATGCAGCTAAATTAATAACAAATAAAGCCTTACCACAAAAACTCAGGACAGTAAGGGAAAGAAAAGGAAGAAATCGGACACCATCTTGGAAGTATCGAATAGAGAAAACTATAAAGCAATTAAGACAAGAAGTGTCACTGTTAGAAGAGTATAGAAGACGGATCAGATCAACAAAAATAGTCAGAAAGATAGACATGGTAAAAGCAATGCACAGTATCAGAACAGATCAGGAACTATCCTGCACTATCACAAATAATAAACTAAACATATCAGCACAAGCAGAAAAACTTAGAAGATATGCAGATAACTACAAAGGAGAAGTACAAAATAAGCAATTTATTGATGACTCAAAAAGGTTTTATAGAGAACTGGGAAATAAGGTAAAAGGAACTGAAAGACTGCCAAAAAAGAAGAAATAGATACATTTTGGAGAAGTATCTATGAAGATCCTGTAGAACATAACAAAGATGCTAAATGTTGTTATTCTTCTTTCGGCTTTACCCAGTTAGGGGTCGCCACAGCGGAACTCCGGTCCGCTAATAATTGGCAGTAGATTTTTATGGTGCCGAGGTTCCAGCCCAAAGCCCAACCTTCAATGAAGGCATGCCCATTCACGCATGTCTTTAGAATGCTACTCAACTGCAGGGAGGATATGCAGACTACACACAGAAGGCGCTCCAGCCGGGAATCGAATGGGAGAAGCTCTTGCTGTGAGGCAACAACGCTACCGCTGCACCACCATGGCTTCAACAAAGATGCTAAATGGATGGAAGTAAAAGAAAGAATAAGACATTCAAATGTACAGGATATGAAATGGGGGTACTTTTCCATTAACGGGGCAGCAGCTTTTTTTGGCCTCGTTTTAATGTTGTCCTCATCCTGCAAGGGATCAAGCTACTGGTATTTGCATATGTTTCTTTACTACATCGTTTTGAATAATATTAAATGTGACTGGTGTCTTTCTAATGAGGGAAATGAAAAGAAGCTGCAATGAATATTTACGAAACCACGAAAGTGCCTGCTCTATTTTAAAATTGATATTTGGCCTCACACATGAAGTGATACAAATTGGAATTAGTTATTTTAAGTACTTCTACTTGAAGTCATCGGGTAAGGTCTGCTTGGCTGGTTATAAATTCCGACAGAGAGAAAATCAGTGTGGACTCCTGATCATCATACAGCACTTAAAAAATGTTCAAATGCAAATGCTGACATTTGGCCACTTTACTCCAGTCCTAAGCATCAGTTTCAGTGAACTCTACAGCTTGCCTTGCATGTTCAGTAGACACTGCTGTCACTCACAATTCTTTGACGGTAGGTTCATCTTCTTACAATGCTCTCATTCACACATATTAAACCAAAGATAGAGGCACACTGATTCATAATTCCTTTTCAGACGAGGGAAATTTCACTTATATTGATTTATTTGATACTCAATATGTATGGAAATATTGAGAATGAACGACAAGTTTCCTTATGACAAAAACGTAAACTGAAATGGAGTGGATGTAGCAAGCAAAATTATTAGTTAAAAAGTGTAAAACACAAAGGTTATTAACTGAACTGTTACTTCTTTCTAGTGCCATGTGCCAACACGAAGTTTGCAGGCTATGCCTACTATTTTATGGCGGTCTGATTTTCAAACCTGCATGTCTGAATATTTTTTATCAGGTGTGTTAACACAGTGACCCTTACAAATCAGCACATGATTGGAGAACAAAGGCAAAAGAAAAACCCCAACAGGACTGTTAAATAAGCAGTACAGACATGTCAGAAAATAAATAGCACTCCGATAACAAAGACAACATTAAAATGAGGCAAAAAAAAGCTGTTGCTCCTTAACAGAAAAGTACCGAAATGGGATGAAGTAATGGTTTGAAACAAAGTTAAAAAAAACTCCTCACTGGAAAATACCAGACCCAGATGCGGTACCTAACTTCTGGCTAAAAGTATTAACATCTTAATATGAAGATTTAGCCATGAGTAAGAACTATTTATATGCACACCCAAACAGACACCAGTCTGAAAAACAACATGAAAAACAATGTCCTACTACTTAAGAGTGAACCTACGAGTTATCCTAAAAACTATAGACCAATAACTTGCCTTCTGACGATGTATAAACTATACACTGGAATTGATGCCAACAGAGTTTACACTCATTTAGAAAAAACTCAATTATGGCAACAGAACAAAAGGGTAATAAAAGAAAGTCATATGGAACAAAAGATCATTTGTTGTTAAATAAAGTCATTGTGGAGAACAGTAAAAAGGGGAAGAATCTAAGTGTGGCATGGATAGATTACAAAAAAGTATTTAACAATATCCCACATTCATGGATAAAAGAGTGCTTAAAAATGTATAAGATATACCCTACACAGATTGATTACATTACAGTAACCATGAAACAGCGGTAAACCACTTTATAGTTAAGTCATGATAAAGGATAAATTATTATTCCAGGGATAAAAATTCAAAGGGGATAATTCAGGGTGATTCTTTGTCACTGCTGCTCTTAATGCATTTAGCTGTCTACTTAACAGCTTAAGTCATGGCTACAATTTGGCTTGCAGAAAACAACAAAGTGTAAGACTTCTCATCTTATTTTTGTGGAAGATATAAAACTATAGTTCATCACATGAGGAACTGAAAGCACAACTGAGAATAGTCCAAATTTTTCAGATGATACAAGACTGTCATTTGGTCTTGATAAATTTGCAAAAGCAACCTTTAAAGCAGGAAAGCTGCAGCACCAAGAAAACATCAGTTTGGGACAAGAATGTGATATAAAAGAACTTGAGCAAGAGGGGGTGTATAAATATTTGAGACTTGATGAAGGATCATCAATAAAACATGAACAAATGCAAATAAAACTTAGTAAGGAATATTTTAGAAGACTAAAATTAATACCGAAAACAGCACTGACATCTAGAAAAAAAGTCCAAGCTATAAAGCAATTTGCTCTTCCTATTCTAACTTACAGTTTTGTAGTGACTGACTGGCCCCAAAAGGTGTTTGATTGGTTGAACAGGAAAACAAGAAGGATGCTTCATGCTCATCAAATGATTTATAAAAATCAGTGCATACCATGATTATATATTCCCCGTTCTGAAGGAGGTATGGGCCTTCTCAAAACTAATTACATGCATAGATCTGCAAAGATAGGATTGCATGCATATCTGCTGACCTCACAAGGCCCAAAACTAGTGAAAGTTTTAAAACATGAGGAGAATAAGTCTAAGATTACTTCCCTGCTTAATCTAGCAACAGCATAGCAGTGACAAGCGGGAATAGAAATCAAGCCAGAAGTAGATAAAAATCAGGCAGCAAGTGAATGGGCCAAAAAACAAAAGAACAAATATAAGGTGATCAGATGAGAAGGCAAGAAATGTGGAAAAAAACATAAATATAGTTTCAAGTATAGAAAACATTTGGATCAACCTCATGTTGAAAAGGACTGAATGCAGGAATGGTTAAGGAGAGGTGAATTGAAACCAAAAGATGAAAGGTTAATATTGGCAGCCCAAGATAGTGGACTACATACACGTTGATTTACAAAGTCCATTGAACATGTGGAAGAAACAGACAAATACAGGTTTGTAAAACAGAAATGGAAACAGTTGCACACCTTGTTGCTGGGTGTGACATATCAATGGCAGAAGGACTGTATACTGAAAGGCATAATAATGTGGCAAGACTGTTGCACTGGGGATTGTGCAAACATTATAGTATCAAAATAGCTGAAAAACATTGGAAACATGAGCCACAAAGCGTTATAGAAAATTATGAAGTTTATATCATATGGGATCACCCATTACCAACAGTTCAAAAAATAGATGTGAGAAAACCAGATATAGTAGTCCATGAAGAGAAGACAAAAGTAACATTGATTATTAAAATTGTTACACCTAGTGACAACAGTGTCTTATATACAGACAGACATAAAGTCATAAAATATCAGGATTTACAGGCAGTAACAAGGGCAATGTGGAAGAAGGATATCCAGACAGTTCCTGTAGTAGTAGGAGCAACACGCCTTATAAAAAAAGAATTTACAGTTATACTTATATGATACATGTAATGCTGTATGAATTGCAGGAGTCATTACTGGGCACATTGTGGGTGCTGCAAACAATACTTCTGGCTAACATCAAAGACTGAAACTATACTAATTTTATGAACATGGACTTAGAAATGGTGTCCATTCCCATCTTGGTATTAGAAACTCAAAAGACTTGCAGAAATTAAAACAAGAGAACATGGTACATAAATAAAAGACATACCAAATACAATTGTTTTTTTTCAACAACATTTTATTGAAATGTTTTTCATTTTAAATTCTGAGTAGAGATCTGAAAAAAAATCACACAAGTACAACAATATAAAATTAATAGCAAACTGACAATGTACTTATATGTAAAGTTAAGAGTAGAAGAAGGTATATATGAACAGTAATGAGCACTAAAGTAAAACATACAGCAAAACTGAATTAAAGTAACATGCTTAAAATAATATTCCATGCCTCCAATGGCTTATGCAGTTTGGAGTTCTGAAGAGAAGTTACTTTGAAGGTTTTATGGTGTTTAATTATTAAATCAGAGAATTCAGACCAATTATATCACTATTTAGCAAATAGCTCTTTGTCAAACAACTATTCAGTGAAAACACTAATCATTGAACTAACTTTTCAGTGAAAACTTTCGTAAGGCAAAATACAGGTTGGCCAACATCTGGAATTTGCCCTTTTCCCCACTGTAGTGTGATCTCGGAGTTGATATATTTAGATAGTGAGAGTGTGGAGGGCATAGCCCCCCACCTGAGAAGTTTTTTTTTTTTTTATGATCACTAGGGTGGACTATTATCAGTTTGCCCTAGGGGAAGTTTTCGCTGGAAAGTTAGTTCGACAATTAGTGTTTTTCGCTGAATAATTGTTCGACGAAGAGGTGTTCGCTAAATAAAGATTCAACAAAGTGATATAGACCTGGATATCTCTCTACTGTCCAGACTTTTGCCACAGATTTATGATGTGTTCCTTATAAAATTTTTGGTTTTCTGGCAAATCATTGAGGATAATAACTGACATTTGAGTTTCAGATTTCATGCCCTTCAGAAAATTCATGCTAATGTAAAACCTGTTATTCTATCAACTTCCTAAGTTTATAGATAGCAATATTTAAAAATTGCTCATATATTTGGTTGTTTGTCCTCCATTATTTACGGCTTTGTCCGGACTTCTTGCACTAAGAGGTGGAGAGGTATCATTACCAGTTTGCACGATTTCTTAATTTAATAGTTTGTACGATTTCTTAATTATATAAAATGTTATGGTGAATAAGATGAAAAGTTCTCTCACATGGATAGATTTCATTGTTTATTGTTTGGTAGTAAGTGTAAACTAGCAAATAGCCATGTAATAAGTTTCAGAAATGGGAAGTTGGAATGGAGTTTTTGTTGGGCTGTGTCACATATTATTTGTAAGGGAAATTCCAGAATATATGTAAAATATCCTAGTCTGGGAGACTACATGTAGTACAATTATTGGGGAAAGATTTATTGTAAAGAGTTTTTTAGTGGGCAATATGTAAGCATTATTTATTTTCATGAAGTGAGTATAGTAGATTTTTTTGAAAAGGATATACTTGATATTGAGTGTGATTAAATGATTCTTTACAGCATGATCTTTGGTTGATGGTTCAAGTTTGTGCCAGTAATTGTTAAAAAGGAATGAGTGATTAACTTTTGCTTTTAGAAATAATTTGTATACTAAGGAAAATGATTTTGGAGCTAAAGGGGCTTTGGTACATTGTTTTAAAATCAGTCTTATCTGGTTGAGTATAACCTAAGTGATAATAAGGTTGAAGAGCTTTAGTCTGTACATTAACAGTTGAAGAGTAGCTTTTAGAGACATGGAGAGCCTCACATATATGACACAGAGAAGTGGAATTTAATGAGACTATGTCCCGGATAGTGCAGGATTTTAATACAGGAAATTAGTTAATTAGGTCAATTATATTGTTGTTTAACAAAACATTAGGATTGTTATATATAGGATGGAAGAGGTTATCTACCTGTTCTAGGTCTAAACTTTTCATTCATTTTTGAACATGGTCCACATGTTGCTTTAAATTTTTCTAATTTTAATTTCTTCATAATGCTTGATTTTAAAAAAATGTCTCGTAAGAGGATTAAAGTTATGATTTTTAATACAACTAGGCCATATATGTAAGTATGCTGGACCTCAAATAATTGCCAGGATTGAAATGAATAGACTTACAGAGACAAGACCCTCTAATGATTGAACTGTAAATAAAAAAGTTTGGTAATTTCATACCACCATGATCTTTAGGATGAGTTAGTTTATTAGAATAAAATCTTGTTGATTTTTGAGAACCATATGAATTCTGAAAGATGAATATAGGTTCATATGTGTATACCAGGCTAACGACCACTAGGGTCCGTAAAAGCCTAGCCACATAACCCAAATGTGATCCACGAATTTGACTTATATTTAATTTATACAAAGTGAATTATTGTCTGTCTCTGCTCATCAGGGACATAGAAGCCTCAATATGTATAGTTTGAAGCATACTTAAAGCAATATAGTCTACAGTAGATGTCAGAAAAAAAGAAGTTGGGGAAAAGGGAAAATGTTCATTTTGACAATGGCTGTATTAGATAGGAAAGAGAAGTGGAATGACTGCCATCGTGTCAGAAATAATGTTTTAAAGAAATTTATGTGGCAGTTAAAGATAATGGTCTGATGAAAAGTTTATTCCCAAATATTTGTCTGTTTTAGGCCAAGACCATTAAGCTCTGATAAGTCAGTAAAGTAATTTAATTTTGAAAGGGGAGTAAATATAAAAGATTTTTGGATATATCAACTAGAATTCTAGTGTTGCTAAATGTAACAGATGCCAAAATGCACAGATATCTACATATTCTGATAGCATCAGCTAAACCCTCTGAAAAATAACAGAAAGAAAATATACACACTTTGCAGAAAAAATTGGAATCACGAATCTCAGGAAAACTGCTGATCATGTCAGGCATGAAAGCATTCTGGAGTGCACAACAGAGCTGGGAGACTTTCCAAATGTTTTAAGTTTCAAAAAATATTTTGCTGCAGCATATGTTCTGGAAATATACAAAAAAGACTGCTCTCTGAAGATGCTCTGACACTTGACTGGGCTTTGAACACTACAATTGTGTGAGGCACTTACCTTAACTGTATATGCTCAGCTTCACCCCTTTACCTCTGGAATAATAACCTGTAGGTATATAATCTCATCATAGCATACGTTTTGACCATGTTTCCCTAACAATGTTTCATCTTCTTCAACCTAAAAAGGGAGACAGACTATACAGAGTTCAAATTAGAGCTTTATCCCCCCACCAAAAAAAAAAAATCACAATAATATAAGAATGTATTTGCATGATCCTTGGTGCAACCAAAACAAATTTGCTGCATCATGGCCACTGACACATTATTCTTCCATATAAAAGCATCTGTGTACTTGCCTACCATTTAAACAGTGATCCATATCTAGATAATACTTCATGGAGATTCAGGTAATACCTTATAAAGCAGCCATTTCATTAAAAGGCATTCACACACATGCTTTTAATTTAAGCTGTGAACCAAGCCAATTCACAACCCCCCAGAATCAACCATTTAATTAAATACCCTTAATCTGCATATGTGGTTGTATATGCTGCAGAGTTAGTCCAGATGTGCACACAACCATGAAACCAAGCAGCGATATATGATGGGGGCCACCAGAAAGTCCAAGGAGTTAACCAGAATCCTTAGGACAATGATAATTTAAATGTGAATAGTGGCAAATATATACTTAGACTGTTGTATATTGACCCAGGTAGCCTCTCCAGGCCTCTATCCAAACCATGTCTGTGGCCAATGAGGAGACTGAGGACACTGGTACAGCATCTTACTACTGCTGGGAAGCATGCTGTAACACACCACCTCATAGCAGCCTACTCAGCTGTGCAACGGCTGCCACTGGGAGGTACATTCACAACCTCATGACAAAGCATCCCACTACTTGCATCATTGAGTTCACTATGATCTTCTTACTGTTATTGCAGCAAGCTAAGCTGCCTCCCTCCACCAGTATGGGTGACCCGGCAACAGTCACTCTCTCCCAACCTCCTTCACCTAGCCCTTACAACAGTGTTACTAATTAAACACAGATTGTCCATGGAGCTACCAGTGCTACTAATTAAACACAGATTGTCCATGGAGCCACCAGTGCTACTAATTAAACACAGATTGTCTATGGAGCCACCAGTGCTACTAATTAAACACAGATTATCCATGGAGCCACCAGTGCTAGTAATTAAACACAGATTGTCCATGGAACCACCAGTGCTACTAATTAAATACAGATTGTCCATGGAGCTACCAGTGCTACTAATTAAACACAGATTAACTATGGAACCACCAGTGCTACTAATTAAACACAGATTGTCCATGGAGCCACCAGTGCTACTAATTAAACACAGATTGTCTATGGAGCCACCAGTGCTACTAATTAAACACAGATTGCCCACGCAGCAACCAGTGCTATTAATTAAACACAGATTGTCTATGGAACCACCAGTGCTACTAATTAAACACAGATTGTCCATGGAGCCACCAGTGCTACTAATTAAACACAGATTGTCTATGGAGCCACCAGTGCTACTAATTAAACACAGATTGTCTATGGAGCCACCAGTGTTACTAATTAAACACAGATTATCCATGGAGCCACCAGTGCTAGTAATTAAACACAGATTATCCATGGAACTCAGATGAAGAAAGGTAAGGTAGCCTGGCTATGTTTGGAATTGGCAGAGCAGCCAAGCTGTTTTTGAGGGGAAGAGAGAGAGATGAGCATCATAATTGCTCTGCTAAGTTTGTCTGCTATCACACTGAATTTCCCCGGGATGTGTGTTGCTATCAGAAAATGTTGGGATGAGGTTGCCCATTGCCATACTCTTAGGGCCTTTCAATAAAGGGGATAGGACCTTGTTCCTCCTTGTTTGTTTATATACCAAACAACTGACATGTTGTCTGTCTGTATTGCAATAGTTCCTAGTGGAAGAGAGTCCTGAAGTGCCTGCAACACCAAAATTACTGCTCTCATCTCTAGGATATTGATGTGCAAATGGGGTTTGTGATCCTGCCAAGTTTCTTGGACTGTCCTTCCCAGACAATGCCTCCCCCAACCTATCTGGAAAGTGTCCATGGTCACTGTGGCTAAAGGTTGTGGAAGAACAAAGGGTTGACCTAATGTCACATGAGTGGACTGAAGCCACCAGTGAAGGTCTTTCTTGCAGGATTCCATTATCAGAATTTGGTGGAACATGGGTAGTTCCTTTAATGACTACTAAGTGAACAGCACCCATTGCAGAATTCTCATGTGCAGGCGTGCCATTGGAACTAAGTTTATCGCTGCTGCCATGGTTCCCAAGACTTTTAGGACTGTTCTTGCCTGTACTCGTTTCCTGGAAAGAAGGAGTGAAACCTGATGTCGTAGGACTTTAACTCTTTCTAGGGGAAGTTTTGCCATCACTTTTGTTGTATCTAGATCTGCTCCTATAAAAACGATACGTTGAGATGGAAACATGGCAGATTTTTCGTAATTTACCATGAGTCCTAAGTGAGAGCAGAGCTGTAATGTGATGTCTCTTGCTTTTATTAGTAGATGCTCGATGATTGAGGTTAGGAGCCAGTCATCCAAATACGGAAGCACTGGGAATCCTAGACTTATCAATTGAGTCGTGGCCACTGCCATACACTGGATGAACACTCTGGGGGCAGTAGTGAGACCAAAGGGCAGAGCTCACAACTGGTAGTGACTGGCTCCCAGCCAAAAGCGCTTATGACTTCTGGATGGCCTTTCCATTTTTATGTGGTAGTATGCATCCAGGAGGTCTACAGAGCACATACAATTGTCTTCTCCCAGAAAGGGGAGTATTGACTGCAGTGTTACCATCCGGAACTTCATTTTCCTTACTGATTTGTTTAACCTGCTGAGATCGAGTATGGGTCTCCAGTCCCCTTGTTTTTCTTTGGAACTAAAATGAACCTTGAGTAAGTTCCGGATCCTCTTTGGTCTACAAGGACTGTTTGGATGTTGTCTTTTGAATTTCTTGATTTGCTTGTTCCCTTTGACTGGGTGGAACATCCGGGATGTTCTTTATGTTTGGGACAGGGATGGAAAAGGGTATAGAGTAGCCTCTGTTTATGATGCTTTGTACCCATTTGTCTTTTGTTATTTCTAGCCATGCTTCTGGGTACAAAGATAAGTGGCCCCTGACTGCATCCAGAGATGGACAAGCAGGCCTCTCTTCAGGAGTGCTGAAAAGACCTACCATGGAAAGAATCCCTGTCACCCTGATTTTGCGGACCCCCTCTGCCACATGGATGGTGTCTCCCATTACCGCTTCCCTCTCTGCCGCTGGGGGAACAGTCACCATGTGTGTCCTGAGAGGTTCTCTTGGATTTTCAAAACCACATCTTTCCACCCCTTTGACCTTTTGGGTAAGGCCTAGAAGGAAGAAAAAAGTGGATTCTTATGGCAGAGAGAGTTTTCCTTCTTGCTCACACCTGGTGAGTGTGTCATTAACTTTTAGCCTGAAGAGGGACGAGCCATCAAAGGTGGCATTAACAAAGGTAGACTTAAAAGGCTCCGCAAAGTCACACAAGTGCATTCAGAAATATCTCCTCAGGGAAATTCCTGAACCCGCTGCCTTGCTCACTCCATCTGCTGTGTAGGAAATAAGCCTCATGGAAGAATTAACCACAGAGTTTAAGGTGGAGACTTGAGAGGAAACCTTGTCCGAATCCCCTGCAGCTACTGAACCTTGTAGAGTATCTCTTAGCTCTTTCAGGAGATCTCACTGCAACCTAGTAAAATGAGTCAGATAATTCAGCGATCTGAGTGCAAATGTTGCTGAAGAGAATATGCACTTCTTGTATCTGTCCATCGTAAGAGACTCCTTGTTTGGTGGATGGACAGATGAGGATGTCTCTGAAAGTTCCTTTTTTGTAGTTGCCGCCACCACCATAGCATCTACTGGGACACCCTTAGTAAGAAAATCCCTGTCTGCAGGAGCAGTAATAATCTTATTTGGCCTCCGATGAACAGGTTACACTGAGTCTGGAGACTCCCATGCCTTTCGACTAATTACTTGCATGAGCTTGTCAAAGGGAGGAGGCACCCAAGTGGTGGAAGGGTGAGACCCAAAGGCCTTCAGGTATACAGACTCATCCTCAGAAGGGTTAATGGACTTCCAGCCACCTCTCTGCTTAAGGATTTCCAGGATGTCTGTGAAGGAGACATCCTCAGTGTGTGGGGACCCTTCTGACTCATCGTGGTCTGTATCAGAAGTGAAGGACTCATCTGGGGAGTCTAAATGCTTCCTCTTGCAAAGTTTCTTACAAGGGACCTCTTCAGAAGGGTATCCTGGAGAGATTTTGGAAGAGAGGGATTCACCCGACGGGGTATCCTGAGGCCTAGGTTCTCCACGTCTGTGGATGGTGTAGTGCTGAGACAGATGCCGGTGCTTTTGGGGGAAGAATGTCTGGACCTAAGAGTGGAGCTGTCTGTGGAGACAGTACTCTCCTCATCACCTTGAAAATCCCCCTCCCCTGATCTGATGAAACCTAAAGAGCCAGAAAGGATCACCAGAACCAAGGGGGTTGGCTCTGAGACTGATGTAGGAGCCGAGCTCACCTGCGCCAAAGCTCAGACAGGCAAGGTCGGATCCGATAACTGTCTGATCTGAATCCCCTCCCCGGACCACACCAGAGAGCATCAGCCCCTAGACTCCTCGAGTTCAAAAGGAACCGAAGATGTCGGAGCTGATGTCGGGGCCCAAAGAATTCAGAATAGGTCTTGGCACTGACGGTTCCACTATGACAGGTACCAGACATTCTGGCTCCAAGGTCCCAGGCCAGCTCAGGGCATGAATTGATGTCAAAGGGGAGGTCCTGGTTGGTTTCAAATCCCTCTAGGTTGGAGCCAATAGCAGTTTGGCCAGTGCCAGAGTCATTAAGAGTCTGCGCACCACCTGATCCACATCATCAACAGAAAGACTCTTGGAGAACCGAGAGGAGGGGGCAGGAGATCCAACCAGTTGTAGAAGAGGTGACCTTAAAGTAGGGGAGACTGGTATCAATTATGAGGACTGGCTCTGGAATTCAAATTCTATTGGCACCGATGCTGATGGAGCTGATGATGAAGATTTTGCATTGGCACCGATGCTGATGGAGCTGATTATGAAGGTTTTTGGCCCAGCAATCTTTGGGTCCGAAGAAGTAACTTTGGTTAGCTTTTTTGCTGGCTCTGAATGGCCAGAAGTAGGAGATGGCCTTTTTCCATATTTATCAGACTTGGATGAAGAAGACTTGGTCAATTTAGAAGTGCCCTGACCTTTTTCTAAAGCTTCAGTGAAGGGGGACTTCAATAAACCTCTTATTATAAGCTTGTTTTTCCTTTCAAGCAGCACTCTTGACCTAAAAGAGTGGCAAATAGAACAGGATTCTTGCATAAGCAGAGCTCCTAAACAGTATACAAAAATAGTGTGTCCATCCATGATGGACATTTTTTAATTGCATTTCACACACTTCTTAAACCCAGAGGATTTTCTTTCTTTATGTTCCTTAGACATGATGAGTATATCGGGTGGCTGCGGTGGTTTAGCGGTTAGCATTGCCGCCTCACAGCAAGAGGTTCTCTGGTTCGATTCTCAGCTGGGGTGCCTTCTGTGTGGAGTCTGCATGTCCTCCCTGTGGTCGTGTGGGTTTCCTCTGGGTGCTCCGCTTTCCTCCCACATCCCAAAGACATGCAGTAGGTGGATTGGACACTCTAAATTGGCCCTAGGTGTGAGTGTGTGCATGTGTGTGCCTTCTGTGGAAGGTTGGGCGCCAGGCTGGCAACTCAACACCGTAAAACTCCACTGTCAATCATGAGCGGACAGATGATCTGCTGTGGCGACCCCTAACCAGGAAAAGCCGAAAGAAGAAGAAGAATACATGATGAGTATATTAAAGTCACAACAATAAAAAGTATAAGAAGATATTACTATAATGTTAATATGTGTGTGTGTGTGTGTGTGTGTGTGTGTGTGTGTGTGTGTGTGTGTGTGTATATATATATATATATATACATATCAAAACAGTTATAAATATATCTTTTTTTTCACACACCAAGAAGAAATATATAACAATTAGAATAGAAAAAGGGGAAGGTGTGGCATTTCTCTAAGTGAAACGAAGTTGCCAAGTTCAAAAGGGAGAAAAATAGACCTCTAACCTGAAAGGGCAATGGTAGCCCTCTAACTTAAATGAGGTGCCATTTTAGTTAGAAAGAAGCAACATGAGCAACAATTTTACTTAATAACACTCTTAAAACAAGTGTGGAGAAAGGCTTTAACACTAAAAATTAAGCTGGGATAGGGTGTAACACAGGCCTGACGAAGAAAAATGATGGCCAGAAGCAAACAGAAGAGCAACTCTCTTAAACTGAGAGAAAACTACTTAAACACCAATTGCAAACTAAAAAACAGTCAAAAACAGTAACTATATTAAAGATTTGAAGAAAAAGTTATTCAACTTAGCCAGAGCCAAGATGGAAGCACCGGATCTGTTTAGCGACAAACGAGATCTAAGGAGCTTTCATAGGGTATGATGGGATTGAGATACAGCCACAAGCCAGTGGAAGACCTCAAGCTTTTGTAAATGGCCAAGTCAGAACTGAGGATCAGTTCTGAACCCACCAGTTAAGAATGAAGGCGAGATGGGACATCACATCACAAATTGTCCATGGAGCCACCAGTGCTAGTAATTAAACACAGATTGTCCATGGAGCCACCAGTGCTAGTAATTAAACACAGATTGTCCATGGAGCCACCAGTGCTAGTAATTAAACACAGATTGTCCATGGAGCCACCAGTGCTAGTAATTAAACACAGATTGTCCATGGAGCCACCAGTGCTACTGATTAAACTGAAACTGTCCTTGAAGCCACAGGTGCTACTGATTAAACATAAATTGTCCATGTTGCCAGCAGTGCTACTAATTAAACACAGATTGTCCATGGAGCCACCAGTGCTACTAATCAAACACAGGCTGTCCATGGAGCCACTTAAACACAGACTGTCCATGGAGCCATCAGTGCTACTAATTAAACACAGATTGTCCATGGAGCCACTAGTGCTACTAATTAAATACAGATTGTCCATGGAGCAACCAGTGCTAGGAATTAAACACAGATTGTCCATGGAGCCACTAGTGCTACTGAATAAACACAGACTGCCATTGAAGCCACCAGTGCTACTGATTAAACACAGACTGTCCCTGAAGCCACCAAAGATACTGATTAAACACAGATTGTCCATGGAACCACCAGTGCTACTAATTAAATACAGATTTTCCATGTTTCTATTAATGCTAGTAATTAAGCACAGATTGTGCACGGAGCCACCAGTGCTACAAATTAAACACAGATTGTCCATGGAGCCACCAGTGCTAGTAATGAAACTGCTAGTAATGAAACACAGATTGTCCATGGAGCCATCAGTGTTACTGATTAAACACAGACTGTCCCTGAAGCTACTAGTGCTACTGATTAAACACAGATTCTCCATGGAGCCATCAGCGCTGCTGATTAAACACAGACTGTCTGTGAAGCCACCAGTGCTATTGATTAAACCCAGATTGTCCATGGAGCCACCAGTGCTAGTAATTAAACACAGATTGTCCATGAAACCACCAGTGCTACTAATTAAACACAGATTTTCCATGGAGCTACAAGTGCTACTAATTAAACACAGATTGTCTATGGAGCCACCAGTGCTACTAATTAAACACAGATTGTCCATGGTGCTACTAGTGCTACTAATTAAACACAGGTTGTCCATGGAGCCACCAGTGCTACTAATTAAACACAGATTGTCCATGGAGCCACCAGTACTACTAATTAAACACAGATTGTTCATGGAGCCATCAGTGCTACTAATTAAACAGAGATTGTCCATGGAGCCACTTAAACAAAGATTGTCCATGGAGCCACTAGTGCTACTAATTAAACACAGATTGTCCATGAAGCCACCAGTGCTACTAATTAAACACAGATTGTTCATGAAGCCACCAGTGCTAGTAATTAAGCACAGATTGTCCTTGTAGCCACCAATGCTACTAAGTAAACACAGATTGTCTATGGAGCCACGAGTGCTAATAATTAAACACAGATTGTCCATGAAGCCACCAGTGCTAGTAATTAAACACAGACTAATTAAACACAGATTGTCCTTGTAGCCACCAGTGCTAGTAATTAAACACAGATTGTCCTTGTAGCCACCAATGCTACTAAGTAAACAAAGATTGTCTATGGAGCCATGAGTGCTATTAATTAAACACAGATTATCTACGGAGCAGTTGTGGCTTTATCTCTGTACACCAATCTCAATCTACTGATTTAGTTTCCAGTTTCTGTTTAAAATCTCTTAATCATTGCCCTGAAAATGGCATAGGAAAAGAGCAAGGGACCAACTCAAAATTTAAAGACGCAACTATGAAAGAAAATCTGTTGCTGTCATTTGAACAGCTTTTGCTTTTGGCCGAGCGTGTGAAATCCCACTAAATGGTTACCCAGTTGTAGAAAATCTCTTTACGTGATGTCAAAGAGACTGTGCAGAATAATTTTAGACGACTAACAACAAACAGCTATAGGTTATTTATTTAGTTAGTTATTTTCATTATTTCTCCTGTTATTTATGCACTGACATTTGTTTACTGGCAAAGCCCAACTGGGCAAGAACTCATTTTCAGCTGAAGTCCAGGAGAAAAGCTCCAGAGAATACAAATTACAATATGGAATCAATATCATGCACAGTAAAATGTACAATGGTAAGAAAAGAATATGAAGATGAAACAGTTCTATAGAAAATAGATAAATAAATGCATAAATGCTCTGGTCAAATTTTCCATGGTAGTATAAACACCATCTCAGGTCTCTCTAGAAAAGACGCTACTAGCTTAGTGGGACTTACCCAGTCAACAAAGGATAAATAAGCAAAATAAAATAAATAAAATGCATTTGAGATAAATAAGTATGAAAGAAAAAAAATTATACAAGATAAATGCAAAATGAGTCTGAAAAAAAAAAAGAAAATAAATGTTGGTACTATTGGCAGAAGGTAAAGGTTTCCCTATGCAGAATCACGGTAGAGAGGGGATATTGAGTTGAAAATATTAAACAGTAGTATGATGAAGCAGAAAAAGAGTTGTAGGCCAATAGAGAATCAGAAATATTGGTTAAAGACAGATTAAGTAGGGGTATTAGTATAAAGAATATGAAGACTTGTGGAAAAATGTGAAACAATGTGGGAAGCAGAATGGACAACAGCGAGGCAATAGGGAGGCAATGAGAAGAAGATACAAGTTGAACCTCCCCTCCATGATCATGGGCAATGTAGCTCGCTTGAAAACAAGATGGATGAGCTCATAGTGCTGGTCAAAAACAAAAGGGAATTCTGGGAGTGCAGTTTAATGTGCTTAACTGAGACACGGCTGCATGAGCATATACCTGACATGGCAGTAGATATTGATGGTTTCAGTGTGCAAGTGCAGATAGAGACTGGGCTGGAAGTAGGAAGAGCAAAGGAGGGGGGCTTGTGATTTTCATCAATGAGAGTCGGTGCCACCCTGGACACACAGTAACAAAAGATTGGATCTGCAGCCCGGATATTGAGTTATTAGCGGTGGGGCTATGTCAATATTATATGCCCAGAGAGTTCCCCCATGCAATTGCTATCACAGTCTACATTGTGCCCTCAGCCAGTGCTATGGCAGTGTGAGACATCATCCACTTGGTCTCTGCGAGACTCCTGACAAATCATCCGGATGTCCTTGTCCTCATTTCCAGGGACTTCAACCATGTCTCCCTAAACAGAATGCTCAGTACTTTCTCCCAGTTTGTCAACTGTCCCACTAGGTAGAACAGAACACTGGACCTAATGTATGCAAATGTTAAAGTAGCATACTGTTGCACAGCCATCCCACCACTCTGGACATCAAACTGCAACCTGGTGCACCTTCTCTCCCTCTATGTGCCACTGGTTAAGAAGCAGCCAGCCACCATCAGGAAGGTCAGGAAGTGGACGAGGGAAGCCAGTGCAACCATTCAGGACTGCTTCAAGACCACAGACTGGGAGCTCTCTGTGAGCCTCATGGAGAAGACATCAATAGCCTCACTGGCTGTGCTACAGAATGCATCAACTTCTGTGTGGAAATCACTGTACCCTTAAAATCTATACACTGCTTCCCAAACACAATAAAAAGAGTACAGAAACAACTGGCCGAGAAGATTAAGAACGGGAATGACAGGTACAGGAGGAAGTTAGAACAAAAAATGCAACAGCAAAGAAGTATGGAAGGGGATGAAGACCACTACTGGCTATAAGTCTGGCAGCTATGTGACAGAAAGGAGTAAAGAGAGAGCCAATGAGTTTAACATGTTATTTAATAGGTTTGATAACATGCACTGAACAAACATGCAATGTGGTTCCCACTTGCACAGGGAGATGCCCTCCTGGATAGCAAAATGCATACCTTGTCCGTCTCCCCCCTGCCAGTCTCTACTGTTCAACACAGGGGAAGGAAGGTACACAATCACATCTGGACCACATAGCAGAAACAAAAAATGCCTATACTCCTACCTCAGCTGGCAAAGCAGAAGCTAGCAGTTCAACTATCATCCTGTCAGAGGACCAGATGATCAGAGAACTAAGAACACTTTGCTCTACAAAAGTGGTAGGGCCTGATGGCATTAGCCCACAGGTGCTGAAGACCCGTGCCTTGCAGCTTGGTGGGATGCTACTCAGGATCTTCAGCTTGAGCCTCTGCAGGGTACCCATATTGTGAAAACATCCTGCCTGAGTCCAGTGCCAAGGAAGGCATGCCTGGGGAATAATTCAGATTACAGGGCAGTGGCACTCATATCACAATGCAGGAAAGTCCTTGAGAGGCTGGTCTTGGAAATACTTTGCCTCAAGGTCAGGACAGAACTAGATCCCCTTAAGTTTGCATACCAGGAGAAGATAGGGGTCGAAGATGCCATTATCCACCTTATGCTTAGAGCATACAGTCACCTGGACAAACTGGGAGGATCCCTCAGAATCATGTTCTTCAACTTCTCAAGTGCCTTTAACACCATGCAACCAGAGAGGCTGGGGAGAGAGCAGCCCGTGATAAATGTGGATCCTGGATCCTGGATTATCTGACTGATAGGCCCCAATATGTGCGACTCCAGGGCTGCGTGTCTGACAAAGTGCTACGTAGCACTGGAGCACCACAGGGGACAGTTTTAGCACCTTTCTTTTTCAACTTGTGTACCACAGACTTTAGCTATAACACTGAGAGCTGTCACCTGCAAAAATTCTCGGATGACTCAGTCATAGTAGGAAGTATCAGACATGGAGACGAGGAGGACTACAGGAGGGTGGTCGACAGCTTTGTGAAATGGTTTGAGATTAATCAGTTGCAGTTGAACATCACTAAAACAAGGGAGCTGATAGTAGATCCAGGGAGATCACGATCTCATCCCTCAATGACCCCTCTGTCAATTAGGGGGGTTGAAGTGGAGATTGTTCAGGAGTGCAAATGGACAGTAAGCTGGACTGGTCCAAAAACCCACAGGTGGCATATAAAAAGGGTCAGAGTAGGCTGCACTTACTATGAAGACTCAGATCCTTTGGAGTCGGCAACACTATGCTGCAATTGTTCTATGCGACTGTAGTGGCCAGCGCTATCTTCTTCACAGTGACATGCTGGGGTAGTAACCTGAAGAAGGTTGAGGCAAACAGACTCAATACATTGGTAAGGAAGGCTAGCTCAGTAGTTTGAGAAGAACTGGACACCCTCAAAACTGTGCCCGAGAGAAGAATGTCTGTGACTATAGTCCATCATGGAAAATAATGACCACCCACTCAACAGAGTGGTGGATGGACAGAAAAGTTCCTTTAGCAGGAGACTGATGAGCATAAAGTGCTCCACTGAACGTCACAGGAAATCCTTCCTGCCCACAGCTATCAGACTCAATAACACCTTCTACCATCTTAGCACCACCCAAACTACTGAAGGAGACCACAAAGTGCAATGTAAAACTCTTACCCATGTTTTTCTTTTTCTGTAAAATCCTTTTTATTTTTATTTTATCTCTCTTTTTCAGTGCAATACTAATCATCAATGCAATTATCCTTTGTGCACTACACTATACCTTAATTAAAGTATCATAATGTGCAATACCCCATTTCCTAGAGTGAGTGGTAAGTAACACGAAAGGCTCCCGCTTTCATGTCACTACTATATGTGGTATCAAACTCATCTAATACTTTGGCTGTGGTCAACAGTGAACCTATGTCAGGTGTTGCTGTTATATATGTGAGGTAACATAAGGGAGCATAGTATCTATCATTATCTAATTATGTAACATTTGTGTTTGGTCTACGTTGTGTCTATGTTTATCTATGCAGTTCGAAAAACACTTAAGGCAAGGTTCATCCAAAAGTTTTAGCCAAAAATACAGACCGGCTTATAAACAACACAGTACAGTTAGCGCTTTCATCCAAACCAAATGTAAGAACTTCATCAGACAAATACATGAAGTAAAAAGCCAGTATAAGTAATTCAAAAAACAATGACATCATTCCCCTTGTTAGTAATTTAAAGACACACACTCCCCACTAATCACACATATACTTCCCTTCAAATAAATGAATACATATAATGACATATTCAGATAAGTAAAAATCAGTAAAAAATCAGCAAAGCAAAAACCATCAATAATATATTTACATATGCAAATAAAATATAAATTATAGAGTGATATGATAATATAATGATATTATCATCTTTCCAAAGCTTTCAAGCGTAAAATACACTTTAAAAACACTGGTCATTGAGGCCAGGCCAAGTAAATGTATTGACCTTGAGAAGCACTCTGGTGTTATTCTCCAGGATATTCTTTTAAAAATCAAACCATGGTTTTCACCAATTTTCTGCTGGATAGTAGGGTCATCTAGTAAAATTCTCCAAATTTTCAACAGAATTTCACGTAGAGCCCCAGCGTCCATGGAGAAGGTAGTAATAAATTTAGAAGTAGGGACATCAGTATTAACGTCCAGTTCCCCAGATGTAGTACCTATATAAGCATCTACCACTGTCACATCAAAAGATAGTTCCATGACTGCTTCAATGGTGTTATTCAGTATTGATTTAAGCCAACCACTGTCCCTTTTCCTATGAACTTTATCAATGATGTCATCAAATCCGAATAGGATATGGTATGACATTTTTATCATCTTTCATGATGATTTAACTGATGCAGCTAACTTTGTTGATACTATTTCTGGGTTTACATCATTCCTTAAATTTACATTTGAATTTAGGGTTGATACCATATCCTATCTGATTGTAGAGTTATCAAGGATATTACTAATGAGAGATATGCAGCCAAGATTTTTTGAAAACCCACGTACTCCAACACATTATTACACTTTAACAGCTCTCACCCATTTTATCAGAAGAGAGCAGTTATTAAAGGTCAACTAGTAAGAGCTGTTAGAATGACCACTTTAGATTCTGAGTTTTTGTACTTGTTGCGGTAGATGCTTATGTAAGTACTACATCTGGGGAACTGGACGTTAATACTGATGTCCATGGACCAGAGTGCTTCCCTCTAAATCGGGGATGACTAAATGTGGCAGATGCAATCTTTGTAAATTTATGAAGGTTGTGAATTCATTTATGGTTAACAACATGAAGTACATGATTCATGGTAAATATAATTGCGGACATTGTGGTATTGTGTACATTGCTTTATGCCAATGTTGCCCAGGGTTTTATATTGGTAAAAGTGAGAGGCACTTTAAGTTGAGAGTATACAAACACCAATATAATATTGGGAAAGTTAACATCACAAATGCTTTGGCTAAACATGTGTTAGAAAACCCTGGGCATTTTTTCAATTATTTGGTAATTGATAAAGTCATTAAGAACATCGGGGGGGGGGGGCATGGCCACTCCGTTTAGAAGAAAGGGAGCTCTATTAGCAGCTCAAGATTAATGCATTTACGTGGACTGGCCTCAATGACCAGTGTTCTTTAAAGTGTACTCTATGATTTACATTTTATTTGCATATGTAAATGTATTTTTGATGGTTTTTGCTTTGCTGATTTTTACTTATCTGAATATGTCATTATATGTATTCATTTATTTGAAGTGAAGTATATGTGTGACTAGTGGGGAGTATGTGTCTTTAAATTACTAACAAGGGGAATGATGTCATTGTTTTTTTTGAATTACTTATACTGGCTTTTTACTTCACGTATTTGATGAAGTTCTTACATTTTGTTTGGACGAAAGCACTAACTACTGTACTGTGTTGTTTATAAGCTGGTTTGAATTTTTGGATAAAACGTTTGGATGAACCTTGCCTTAAGTGTTTTTTATCTATGCAGTTGTAACATAAGCAATTTCCTGCAGGATCAATAAAGTATTTCCGATTCTGATTCTGAAAAAGGGAAATGTTGGTATTAGTCTGGTGTGGTACAGGAACTGAGTCAGTTGGGTGAAGGGGTTAATTTGTAAGATAGTGGTAGAGGATGTTGCTGATAGCTAGGCAGGAAGAAGGGTCATATATTATTTTGTATGCCAGCAGCAAGAAAAAAGTATATCTTCACATGGAAATATGATTGCTGTCATAGAAGCAACATGACAGAAAATAACTACAAATTATTTGCCAGGAGCATGAGAAAAAAAAAAACTACAAGACATGGAGAATCAATCTTGCAGAAATAAAATGGAGATTTTAGGTATACCATAGACCATACATGATTCTGCACAGAGACTGTTTATCTACAAATTTGGAAGGGAGACACAACCCTAGAAATCTTCAAATGAATGCCGAACAGATTCACAGACTGGGAAGCATAAAAGCAGATCGCCAGAGGCCGCAGCATGAATTAATGGTGCTACACTCCTTACAGTTAAAAGAGAGGGTAGTTGGTCAGTAGCATGCATTACCAAGGAGTCAAACTGGACAAATATTCCTTACCGTTCATGGAAGGTTTTTCTAAAGATTTGCACCAGGTTGAGAATGATTTTTTGTTATATAAGCAGTTGCTGCAAACAGATGGTCTACAGGTTTGGCTTGCTTTCCCTGTTTTGCATATGTGAAAATAAAAGGCTTGTGTTTTATACAGCATGCAAAATTGTGACTGCAGAGCTTGTGAAACACTGCTCGGAGTGTGAGTGTGTGTGTGTGTGTGTGTGTGTGTGTGTGTGTGTGTGTGTGTGTGTGTGTGTGTGTGTGTGTGTGTGTGTGTGTGTGTGTGTGTGTGTGTGTGTGTGTGTGTGTGTGTGTGTGTGTGTGTGTGTGAGACCGTGACTGCTGAGCCTTTCCAAAGAGGCACACTGCTCATTGTCTGAATGTGTGTGTGTGTGTGTGTGTGTGTGTGTGTGTGTGTGTGTGTGTGTGTGTGTGTGTGTGTGGTGTGTGTGTATTTGCGTGCATGCACATGTCTTTTACAGCTACGTATGTAGCTTAAAAGGTAGGACCCAAGCATGTGCTGAACTAACTAGCTAACAGCCTAACCACTGGCTTTGTTCCTGCAGAATGGAGAACAGCAACAATTACTCACCTCCACAAAGGTGGCTTAGCAACAGACCCAGGGAATTATAGACCCATAAATCTGACCTGCCTCATCTGTAAAGCCATGGAACATATCATCATGGACCTCATAAATAAAGACATATGCAACTTCCAAACCCTAGATCTGACCCAATTTGGCCTTATCAAAGGCATACCCTGCTTGTTAAACCTGGTGGGTTTCTTCAAAAATGTGGCCAGGACCATTGATGAGGGCAAATCTGTGCACGCAGCATATCCTGACTTAGCAAAGGCCTTTGACACAGTCCCACACTCGGGCATTACCAAACTTAGCAAACTGAATGTAAACCCATTTGTTGTAAGTTGGGTTGCCAACTGGCTCATAAACTGGTCACACATTATCAAAGTGGGTGAATCCACATCATCCAGCAGATCTGTCATCAATGTGCCACAATGGTCAGTACTGGGCCCCCCCTATTGTTTGGTATATACTTCTTAGAAGCTCAGGCCAAAACTAAGGGGCTGTAGCTGATCAAGTTTGTGGACGACTGCAAACTGGGTGCAATTACTGAATCCCCAAATGATGTTAGTATACTTCAGGAGGGTCTTACACAGACCAACAACTGAGGTCTTAGTCATGGTCTCAAACTGAATGCAAAGAAATGCATCATCATTCCTTTCAGTAAAAACAATGTCTCTTCACACTATCAAATCAACAATACCCTAAGTACCTACAAAGTGGTAAGGGATCTGGGATCACAAGTACACTGCAACCTTAACTTTGACCACCACATGTCTACTGTAGTAAGGAAGGCTTTCTATGTAGCACACTTGATTAGCAAAGGCTTTGCCTCTAGAGCAAAGGAGGTTATAACCTGTCTATACTCATCTCTAATCAGACCCATAACTGAGTATAATGCCTCTTTCGGCATTTAAAGTGCAAAGCACCTGCAGCAATTGGAGACACCTCAGAGGTTTCTAACTAAGAAGATCAAGGGACTCCAGCACGCGCCTTACACAGACTGACTAAAGTCCCTGTCACTATACTCAGTATTGTATAGACTTCTTAGGAGAGACTTATGCCTGGCTTACAGAGCAGTCTCCAACCCAAACCTAATGAATTTGCTGCACATCCGAAAATCAAATGGGACTAGATATACCCATTCCAATGACCTAAATATGGCTTGTGACTTGAATAGGACATGCTGGAGGGACATATTTGTCTCCCAGCAACTGCTGCATCTTTGGAACAGGCTGCCAATTCATTAGAAGCAGAGCACCTCTATGACACTGTTTAAAAGGAACCTGGATGAGTGGATGAGACACCATAAATTCTTACTGGAGATGTTGCCCACAACCCTCCTGGACATGGGCAGTCATTAATAAATGCAATTCTGGGCATTGACTAGAGTATCTATAGTATTACATTGGGATGAAAAAGCTAGGACTGAAATGACCTCTGGGTTGATATCATAGTAATCTGCTATGATCCTATGATTATAGTGTTGTGCCTGGTTTATGCACTGACTAGAGATGCTTTTGATAGAAATTGTATTGTACATGGGAGGTGACCAAGAAGGCAAAGCAAAGAGAGGCAACTCTCACTTTTTCACTTTTAAATTACAAAAGTAGCATATGCAGATTATTTAATACTTTATTTTTTCCATATCAGGCTTAACAGTGATTATCCAGAAGTTCACCAGTTGACTTTGGTGTGTAAGTGGCTAAAGGTATTAGGATCAGAGGTAAATCTTGAAAAAAAAATAAAGCTGTTGCTGTTTTGAACACAAGGTAAACAGAAAAATGTAAACTGTGTCTTAACAGTGTGTGGTCCCATAGGACATAACTACAAATGGTACAATCATTTATGTACCATGGAGTCTGATTAGCTTCTGCCTTCATCTTCCTACAACATATACAAATCAACAAGTACAGCTAATTGTTTTCGATCTATATGCTTCAGAATATCTAGCATCCTAACCAGGAAGGTCAGAACAACACTAGCCAAAGGAGTTGTATTTCCCTTCTTGGAAGGATATGTTTTACCTGTCATACTAGCCAGAACTCTTAAACAGTATGGTAGGCTGCAACTGCCCAAAATTAAATCTGTATGTATATCACTGGGCTCCCCAAATCATCAACATCATTGCATCACACTTACTAAAGTGAACTAACAACAGATTATTTGTTGTTAAATAAAGTCATAATAGAGAATTGTGAAAAGGGTAAGAATGTAAGTAGAGCATGGACAGGCTACAAAAAAGCATTTGACAGTATCCCACATTCATGGATAAAAGAATACTTAAAAATGTATAAGATACCCCCTATACTGATCAATAACATTACAGCGACCATGAAACAGTGGCAAACCACTTTACAGTTCAGTCATACTAAAGGATAAATTAGGGTTTATGTTAAATCATCGAATGCTTAAAAAAGCGAATGATGATTTATCGATCTCATGTAAATGAAAGCTTACAATCTCGAATGCTTAGAACAGCTAAGTCAGTGTTCCACAAAAAAAAAATTAAAAACATTACATAAAGTGGGGGGCTTTGCCCCCCACACCCCCCTACTTAAATATACCAACTCCGAGATCACACTACAGTCACAAAAAAATGGCAAAGTAGCAGAAGTGGCCAAGCGATTTCTTTCCCATGGAAAGATTTCGTTTATATGCTGTTTCGCTATTTTTCCTTTTCGTGCTTTCAAGTTCGATCAAGACGCGTTCAAAAGAATGCATCTTTGACCATTTAATAGGAACCCGATAAATTATTATTCAGGGGAAAAATTCAAAGGGGGATATTCCAGGGTGATTCTTTGTCACAGCTGCTCTTTTGTTCTGCACTTAACCCATTAAGCTGTCTACTTAGATTAGATCATGGCTATAATTTGGCTCCTAGAAAACAACAAAATGCAAAGACTTCTCATCTTCTTTTTGTGGATGATTTAAAACTGTATTGCTCATCAGATGAGGAACTGAAAGCACAACTGCAAGTGGTCAAAACGTTTTTCAGATGATATAAGAATGTCATTTGATCTTGATAAATGTACACAAGCAACCTTTAAAGCAGGAAAGCTGCAGCACCATGAAAACATCACTCTGGGACAGGAATGTGATATAAAAGAACTTGAACAAGAGTGAGTGGATAAATATCTGGGAATTGATGAAGGATCAACAATAAAACATGAACAAATGTGAATAAAACTTATTAAGGAATGTTTTAGAAGACTAAAATTAATAATGAAAACAGAGCTGACATCTAGAAACAAAGTCCAAGCTATAAACTTATTTGCTCTTCCTGTCGTAAGTTATTGACTGTCCCTAAAAGGTGTTGGATCAGTTGCACAGGAAAACAAGAAGGATGCTACATACTTATCAAATGATTTATAAAAAAATCAGTGCATACCAAGACTATATATTCCCCGTTCTGAAGGAGGTATGGGCCTCCTCGAAATTGATTACATGTATAGATCTGCAATCATAGGACTGCATACATATCTGCTGACGTCACAAGATTCAAATGAATTGAAAGTTTTAAAACATGAGGAGAATAAGTTTAAGATGACTTCCCTGCTTAGTTTAGCTGAAGCATAAGTCAAGCAGGAATGGAAATCAAAGCAGAAGTAGATAAAAGTCAGGTAGCAACTGAATTTGACAAAAAACAAAAGAAAGTATATAAGGTGAAGGATCAGATGAGAAGGCAAGAAAAGTGGAAAATGCATAAATATAGTTGCAAGTATAGAAAACTCTTGGAACAACCTTATGTTGATTGGGATTGAATGCAGGGATGGTTAAAGACAGGTGAATTCTAATGATCGACTCTCACATAACTGGCTTTCAAATAACTGTGACAAAAATAACGAAACTTCAGAAACCCGAACGGCGGCTGTTTACTAGGGTAAGTAAACACTTGGCTTACATGCATTGTTTTCTACTATAGTGTGATCCTGGAGTTGGTCTATTTAGTTAGGGTGGGTGTGGTGGGTTTTAGTGGTGGGTTTTACTTACCTTGCCATGGGTTTCGTTAACAGTCGGCAATGTATTTACTTACCCCGGTGAAACTCACCTTTTGGGTTTCTGAAGTTTTGTTATTTTGGTCTTGGTTATTTGAAAGATGGTTATGTGAGAGTCACTAATTAGAAGTAGACCAACAGAGGGACACAAAGTCATAAAATACCAGGATTTGCTGGCATAAATGAGGAAGAAGGGCACCCAGACAGTTGCAATAGTAGTAGGAGTAACAAGAAAAAAGAGTTTACAGTCATATTTAGAAATGTTACTAATACATATAACTCCATATGAATTGCAAAAGGAGTCATTACTGGGCACATTGCAGTTGCTGCAAAGAGCACTTCTGGCTAAAATAAAGATTAAATCAGTACTAATTTCATGAACTTTAATCATATTTTGACTTAGGAATGGGGTCCATTCCAATCATGGTCTTAGAAATCCAAAAGACCTGGAGAAATTAAGAAAGGGAACTAGCTCACTGCACACCTGAGGGCCAAACTTCAGAGAAAGTGAACTAGCTCACTGCACACCTGAGGGCCAAACTTCAGAAATGGAAATCGGGTCTATATTACAAGACCGAAACGCATTCTTTCGAATGCGTCTTGGTTGAACATAAAAGGCTGAAAATGCTAAATATCAAAGCGGCTGTTAAAAGAATTATTTTCCTGGGAAAGAATTCACTTGGCCACTTCGGTACTTTGTCATTTTTGGCACTGTAGTGCGGTCTCAGAGTTGGTATATTTAAGTAGGGGGTGTGGGGGGTTCAGCTCCCCACTTAATGTAATGTTTGAAATTGTTTATTTATTTATTTTTTTTTTTTGTTGGCTCAGTGATTTTTTTTCCCTCGGAAAAAAATTGCTGTTCTGACACTTCGACATTGTAAGCTTTTGCTTACATAGGGTCGATTAATCATCGTTCGCTTTTTTAAGCATTTGGTGATCTAATATAGACCCTGGAAATCAGTTTATAAATTGATTGCCTTAAAGCAATGTCTGTCATTATAGAGGGTAATAAAAATTAAAACTACTGCCCATGTCACTTAGATCTAATCTCCCCAGTCCTGTTAGGGCACATATTCCTCAGCATTCTGCTTTTGTCCAGATCTTTTTTATTTTTAGGACTACAGATATGGAATTCTCTTCCAAATTACCTAATACAAGTATTAACCCTAACAAATTTCTTAATACACACACACACACACACACACACACACACACACACACACACACACACACACACACACACACACACACACACACACACTCACAGATAAAAAAAATCTGTTTACTGCTACAGCCATCTTCATGTCTCCAGGAGACACCATTGCATGAATACCTTTACTGTTTCACCTTTCTTAACTTTGTTTGATTCAATGGGAGGAGAGGGACTTTCTGTGGTCAACTCTGAAATGATAGGTTCATAGGTAGCTCCTAGGCATACAGTCCATGAAACCCTTAAGAAGCCTAGTCCAAATTTCCAATTGCCCCAAAGCACTGTCTGGTTAAATTAGTTCAATGTTACACAGTAGGCAATTGAAGATGGAAAGATTCAAACCCTGTACCCCTGGCACAGGAAGCAGTTCATTAACAAGTCCTAGCTTTAGTCCTGTAACTGTATGATTACGATACATGAAGGTTTCTCAGAAGCTCATTTCAAGAAAGGCATTTTTGTCTGTTCATAGGTAGTTACTAGGAGTGCAGGCCAGAAGAAAACGTTTCAAACCCTGCACATTTGACACAAAAAGCAGTGGCCTTAATCCACTGTGCTAATTGATCATTTTGATATCTGTTCTTACTGATAATTCTGACAGTGACATTAGGCTTCAGCTGTATGTTAAAAGTAAACCTACTATCACTGTGTGTGAATCAGTTTTTTTGTTTGTTTTTTTGTTATATTCATTTTACTGTAACAATACCAATGACTGATAAATGGCCTTTATGGTCCATTTTACTTGTAAGTAAATAAACACATAAATAAAGAATTGTGGCACTGACACATTAATTCAATATGCAGGGAATCCCACCCACCCTTTTTTTTCTTTTCTTTTCAGCTCCCTCATATAGATGTGATTAACACTCATCCCAGTTTTAGTTTCAAAACATTCCAAAATACATTTCTCATTCAGAGTTTATCCTAAATGCATCTAATACCAAATATATTTTATTTTCTAAACCACAGAAAGCGCTTGTGTTTTTGCACTAGTAAAGGCCCTGTTGGATTTTTGCAGCTGTCAGCGTCTCTTTTTCTGTGGTTTTGACATTTATCTTGTGTTTGAGACGTTTTGTGTGGATTCTACTGGCAATATTTCTTGTTCATGTTTTATTTTCTACTTAGCCTCTTGAACCTGTCTGCTAATAATACCCATTTCAAGGTAGTTCCCATTCAAGATTTTAATAATCCATGTAAAGCAATCTCTGACATTTGGATCAGACAGTTACTTTCTGAAATCCTTCAAATGCTAGGACTTCTATACAGTCAGTTTCAGACAGACTATGCCAGTTTCCTTGTCCAGAATTTTCTTCCTCCAAACTTCATGCATGCATTTTGCCTTCTAACTAATCTGCATTCTAATCAGTGTTCTCCCCTTGACACTATATACCCAGACAGCAAGGTTTACTGTGGTCTATCCTTCCATAACAGACCACTGTCTTTCCCTTAAATCCTTGCATTTGGTTGAATTTCCTCACTATCTTCTTAGGTTTCAGCAAAGGCTAGCCCACTATGTCTTATATAGCAAATGTTTTTGTAGTTGCTGCCTTAATTAGGAGGTACACGGCAACCGTCCTCCAAGATCAATAGATTCATTACTCGCAGCAACTCTTACCTCATGGAAGTCAGTGTACTTAGTAGCTTCCGAACAGAGGAACAGTCTTTAATTCTGTCTGCAGCAGATCCTGCTCAAACTGACGTTTATAAAAATCTGTTTCTGTCTTCTTTTCTCTAACTGGTGCTGTTATTTCAGTAAAAGTATCACTTAAGGCTTACGTAAATGTTTTTCTTTAATTATGTGCTTTATTTACCAAAGATTATATACACTGACCCTGTCCTATTCTTATCTCCTCCTTTCTCCTTCATCTTTCTCTCTCTTTCCACCTGCATATAGTGTTACTCCCCTTCGTGTATATTTTTTTAAACATTTATTAATGTTGTCATGATTTTTAATTGTTTTATTATAGTATGAATAATGCTTGCTTCATTGTTACTCATGATTTTGTTAGTAAATGGAGAGCTTGTCTCACTTTGCTATTTATTTCTGGTTTTGTTAGCTCTTTTCTTCCTATACCGCAACTGAAAATGGGCTACAACTAGTTGGAATCGACAGGTTACTAAAGTTCAATACTTGCCCACAGTTACATTTCTCTAGTGCTGAAATCCTAACTGCTGCTAGCCCTCACTGCCTGGTACTTTCTTAAATACTACGTACAACAGCTGGAGATGTCAATGAGATCTATTTATTAGTCAATAATCATCACAGCCTCGCCAATAGGTGGGTTCCCTCCTTTATTTCATTCACTCTGTCTCCCATCTCTGATGTAACAATTTTCTTTGCAATATATGTCACTCCTTTATCACATCAATAAAATCATGGTGTCCACTCTTAAGAATCTGTCTCCTGATATATAAAAATGTCTTAACAAATGGAAAGAGATGTGGTTTTCCTCTTTCTCTATTTTACTAAGATACTTGTTAAGGGATCATTTCTATACCAACTTACCTAATGAGATACACAAAACCAATATAGCTGTTAACTATATGGAAATCAAAACCACATTCATCCTCTTACAACTCATTACACATTCTGCACCTTATAATTTTGTCTGCCTGCGAATGAAGATTGCTCAGCTGTTATCTCTGATCAGTAAAATTTCCACTTAAGTCTATAACTACATCTGCAGACAGCTGTATTTGTTCATTGGTGACAGTATCACCCCCAGCAGCTCTACTGCCTTCTAATATAGTCTTGACTGAGATTAAACCTTTATGGACTTAAAACTAGCCTTATGAACATCAGCATTATATGGAGGCGAATTACATACCTGGCTATTGCAGCACAACCAAGACTTAGTAGTAATTGTAGAGACATGGCTAAAACCAGTATTTTCTGCATTGCCAAATCATTTGAAGGGTTATATCTCAATCTGGTAAGATTCTTCCGGGCCTTACGTTTGGGGTAAGTTGATTTTCACTATATAAAAATCACCATATTAACCATGTGCAAATTGCTGCATCATCCCTAACAAATGAATATGCTATCAACTGGCTAATTTCAGAGGTTTCAGCAAATTATGGGATAATAAAATCAGTATTTATATTTTCTCTGGTTACAGTTACAGACTCTTTACATTTTCTTACAAGACTTTGCCTCACATATACCGTAGAGGGAAAAATATACTTTTGGTAGGTGACCTCAATCTAGAAGCACATTAAAGTTTTAAACAGATCTGAAATTAGCTTAAAGACAGTCTTTGACACCACCAGGCCAAACCATATCATAGGCAACCTCTTGTTCTTGACCTGGTCTTCACAAGTATTCCAGCACAATAAAGAAACATTATGTACTTCCACACCAAATTAGTGATGACTTTATTGTTATTTTCTGCTGGGCTTGTGTGAATGAAATGGAAATCTATCTCCGTGGTAACACATGGGTGATGTATATATACTTCTAATATGCTATCAGATCTCTAAGACAAATGCTTCCCGTTGTTAATTAGGAGATGGGGAAGGGTAGTAAAGCATTCACAGCAAAGGACCTGCACTATTTGATAACATTTGGAAGCATAGCAGCATTGGAGGAAAGGTAATTATCTAGATTCTAGAAAGCTGTTGGAAGAAAAATGCATTGTTTTTTAGGAAGAGGCAGAAGGACCATTAAGTAACCTCAGATGGTTTTGTAAGAAGGTAAACAATGAAGCAGGAAGAAGACATATAAAGCAGAGGTAATTGCTTGAGTGAAGTCTGGTATCCCACCTGTGACCCAGAGGGTAACAGAGCTAACAGAAAACAGAATATAAAGGATAAGTCCAGATAAAATCACTTTAGCTATCAGAGCTAAGAGGCCCTCTCTCTGTTACCCTTCCTGTGGGAGGAATAATGACCCCTTGTTGAAGTTTCCCATAGTTTATTCATTTAAGTAGGTAGATGGACAGATATTCTTGTTCTAATACATTACATTCAACAGGTCAGTTGTTCAAAGGCAGTTACAGAAAATGGTGGGAAGGTTCATAGGAGCTGATTGGAGGAAAATCTGGGAGATGGAAAAACAAGGAGCCAATCCCAAAGCTTATAGATTAGTCGCTTATTTGAATATTCATGAAAGACCCATGAGGGTTTACCAGCTCAGAAGGCTGTGTGAACCTCATTTTTGGTTGGGTCTTATTTTTATTTTTAACTTCTAACAAACAAAATATGACAACACACTATGAACTACAAGTATAGAACTATATTTAAGAAGACAGTTTCACCTGAGCTTCATCAGGTCCATCTAATAGAGGGGTTTACACTTTGAACATTGGAAGTGCCTGCTTTTACAAGGCTATAACCAGACTTTATTGGTGTGTTTTGTAACACATGTAAAAATGAGAGGGTGTGTCTGCAACAGTGGGGCTCATATTCCTTGGAGCCAAATATGAAAGCTTTATTACAGAACTTTTTCCAGTCTATCACATGTAATATGAGAGGCTGTGCCCACTTTTACGGGCCTCATTATCTCCTGACATATAATGTGAAAGGCTAATATTCTGTTGTATAACAAAAACAAGTTTACAGTGCCTGCTTGTAAGAGGCTCGTATACATGATTAATGTGACCGGTCCCCATTCTTCTTCCTCTTGATGAAGACAAACCATTTTATATTCGGGGGGGGGGGGTAGTCACTTAAAGCTACACCAGGTGATTCCTATTTTTGACCAATATATGTATCCAGTGGAAAACAAGTCACAGTGCTTATTTTTACAGAGCTCATTGGTGTGTACAAGTAGGAGGCAAAAAGTAACTAAAGTTTGAGACTTCAGAACTTTTTGTGGAAGCTTTCTGAGCCCATGGAATGAAAATCTGCTAAGTGGTGAACTCTAGAATATACAAAAACCTTTAGCAAACTTAATAATCTCAGATCTTCTTTGAGCATAGACAATTTGTGCTTATGGTGTAAAGAATATAGCAGTATGGAGTGGTGCCCTGGAACAACAATTTTCATTGTACTGCAGATTACAGAAATGTTGTTAAATGCAGGCCCAGTGGCTACAGTATCTATACCTGGTTGCTGTGGGGTAGCTGCAGTGAGAGGTAGAATGCTCTTGGTCCTACAGCATAGTTTTATGGTACTCCAGTCTGGGGTCCTCACTGTCAACCATCTTCCTGAGTCTAGGAATTACTGAGGGCTCTTCTGTTCAGATTCTTCCTCTCTTCAGGTTCCAGGTGGTAGAGTTAGTGCAAAAGAGGGCTAGAAAGCTCTGTGCCTTGCTAGATAAAGGGTTGGAAACTGTGAGGGATCAGGTGGAAGGGCTGTTAACCAATCTCCTGAGGGAGGGGGTGGTGCCATGGGGCCCAGGGTGGGGTTCGATGATGTAAGAGGCTGATGTAATCAGTATGGGAGTTGGCTGTCAATCAAACTGGGAGGCTACAGTTTGGCCACCTTTTCTTACTCTTAGCACCAAAAGGAAAGCTCAAGTCACCAATCAGTAGTAGAAAAAACACACTTCACATAACTGAAAGTTGTTGTTTAAGTTTGGGCATATCCTGAGTTAAGAAAAACACTTTCAAACCCTTTATATAAAAGGACAGAAATACTACAACTGCAGCACACTTGAATATTCTAACCTCCTTGTTCTACAACATGCTTAATCTGAGAATCACTATTTTTATTCTGAAGGCCTGTTCAGTTTTTTGGGCTATTATTCATACCTTGTTCTTCAAAAAGTCCTCATTAGACCAGTAGGTATGGTCTCTTGTCATGATATCTGAAACTGTTTGTCTTTTACATAACAAAACCACTCAAGTTATTAATCTTTGTCTCCTTCAAAATTCTTTCCCCTTGACTTGAAGAAATGCCTTCGACATCCCTCTTTTGAAAGCCCTTTCACCAAACATATTTTCAGAACTTTGCCCATTTTATTAAAAGTATTCAGCACTGACTATCAGATTATATCCACAAATGTGGTTTATGGATTCAGTGTCACCATGACTTCACCAGTGGACATAACTCTTGACTTCTTTGCTCAAGAATCAATGGTGTAGTGGTGTAGCAGTAGCATTGTTGCCTCACAGCAAGAGGTTCTCCAGTTCGAGTCTCAGCTGGAGTGCCTTCTGTGCGGAGTCTGCATGTCCTCCCTGCATTCGTGTGGGTTTCCTCTGGGTGCTCCAGTTCCCTCCCATGTTTCAAAGACATGTATCTATAGTGTTTCTCCCTGGGCCGCCACTGAAAATTGGCTTTGTTCCAAGTCAGACTTTCCTGGTAAATAAGTAAGTAAGTAAGAATCAGGGACAAAATCAAAACATAATGGTGGACAAAGAATTAAAATCATGGACATTTTTTTTAAATATTATTCAAATTCACATAAAATATTAATAGAACAATTTTTGCAATAGTATGCATTTTCTAAACAATAAGAGCATGAATCTCTAATGTCTGGCATTACTGACTGTCTGTAATCCTCAGTAATTTGCCAGAAAATAAAACATATTATGAGGGACAGGGCAAAAGTATGAGGATACGAGGTAAAGTCAGGGACATTCTGCAAAATCAAGGACATTTGAGAGCTACGTAAATGGGAGAAGCTTTACTACAGCAATACAGTGCTAACTAATTCTGTTAATGCCACTGTCAGAGAGAACATAACTCCTAGTCTTTTTATTGACCTCACTAAACCTTTGATATGGTTAAAAAACACCAAAAAATATCCCAAATGAGTAAATGTTCTGCTCAGTATAAGTAATCCAACGAAAAATAAATCAAAGCAGTAGCGGAACAATCCAAGGCACAGCAGGACCATATACAAAGATTCAGCCAGAAAATCAGTCCATAAGATAAATCTGTTTTATTCACAATAGGTAAGTGCTTTCACCATAGGGCTTTTCCGCTGCTGTTTTGTTTTATTTTTCCTTTGATATGGTTAACCATACATAATCATTGCTGTCTGTCCAATCTAGGCTGTGGGTTTTATTTTGGGAGTTACTTAAGTAACTGATCATTCTGAGTGAAATGGAGACTCATTGACATCCTTTCCTTTACACCAGTATGAGAGTATGTCAAGGATTTGGACTTGGTTCCCTACGATTTACAATTTCTGTTAGCTCTTTCCCTGTCGACCAAACTCCTGCCCCATTCTTTTTGCTGATGACCTCTAGTGGTGTTTAGATGAGACTCATCTCACAAAAGGATCCTTTTTGCTGATGATCTCTAGTGGTGTTTAGATGAGACTCATCTCACAAATGGATCCTTTTTGCTGATGACCTCTAGTGGTGTTTAGATGAGACTCATCTCACAAAAGGATCCTTTTTGCTGATGACCTCTAGTGGTGTTTAGATGAGACTCATCTCACAAAAGGATCCTTTTTCCTGATGATCTCTAGTGGTGTTTAGATGAGACTCATCTCACAAAAGGATCCTTTTTGCTGATGACCTCTAGTGGTGTTTAGATGAGACTCATCTCACAAAAGGATCTTTTTTGCTGATGACCTCTAGTGGTGTTTAGATGAGACTCATCTCACAAAAGGATCATTTTTGCTGATGACCTCTAGTGGTGTTTAGATGAGACTCATCTCACAAAAGGATCCTTTTTGCTGATGACCTCTAGTGGTGTTTAGATGAGACTCATCTCACAAAAGGATCCTTTTTGCTGATGACCTCTAGTGGTGTTTAGATGAGACTCATCTCACAAAAGTATCCTTTTTGCTGATGACCTCTAGTGGTGTATAGACGATACTCAACTCATCAGAGGATCCTGGTAGAGATTCAGGCTGACTTAGAGCAAAAATGGTTAACTGGTTCAGCAGCAAACCATCTGCTAAAGCTGAAGAAAACAAAAGGTATGCTCTTTTCTTTGGTAAGGCATAGAGGCTGAATTAGGTATCACATGGTTGAGCCATAATCATAGGTGAACGCTACCTTATCTTACAGTAATAGAAATTTCAGTATGACATTTATTTTATTTAAATTTGTTAACACAAATCGACTATCACAATAGGTCTTCTGAGTTCACCTCTCAATAAAATGAGTATAACCCTGCCTAGCATTTATGCCTGCACATATCTTGTTAAATATAAATTTGCATTTAACTTTGATGTTAAATGCTCATAACTGCCTAGTCTTACTTTATGCTGTATATACACTCTGAGTTTTTGGTTTGTTAACATACTCAGTGACTTGTATAATGGTTACTATGATTTTAAATAACATCCATTCATAGATATGTACTGATTAAAATGAAACTGTGCAGACTGTATCTTACCATTTGTTGGTTTGGCATGTTTTGTATGCCCAGTGGTTTAAATAGGTCCATACAGATCAATTCACTGTTTTGATCAATATATGCACATACAAAGTAAATAAAACTATACTGACAAGAGCAGAATCTGCAGGAGTAAAAAGCAGCAGCACTTTACCTGTAGTAAATGTAGAACATACACTGTAATGGACCTAGTATGTTGGAGAGCCTCCAATAATCTACTAACAGCAGCAAAAAAAAACAATTGTAGTGGAGCTGTACAGCAGCAGAAAAACTCAGACCAGATAGCAGCAGGAAAAAAAAAAGGCAGCAGAAATCACAGCAGAACTTTATGACCATAGCAGTTCAATATGTATTTATTTGTTTGTTTGTTGATCTATTTATTTATTTACAGTATGTTTGTTCACAGAATCAAAGGTTTATACTAGGCTAATGATCACCAGGGTCTTTACAAGCTTAGCAGTGCAAACCAACCCAGCTTTTTTCTGAGTTCCTTGGATGCCTATATGGTGGGGTATGTTAGTGAATAGGTAGCTAAGGGGTATGGGGGGGGTATGCTAGTTGTGGATTAATTTACTTACTGTTTAACTCGGTCCATCAGAGACGGGTCTATATTAGAACAACGAAGTTTCAAAACTTTGAATGTTCTAATATCGACCCCTATTCAGAGAAAGCTGAAAATATCGAAGCAACAGAAAACCAAATTTTTTTCCTAGGGAAAGAATTTGGTTGTCCATTTCTGTTGCTTCAGTATTTTCAGTGCTGTGGTGGAAAGTTGCGAGTCGGGTTCAGGTAAGTGTGCGATTGAGTGCAGGTTAGGTTAGTTAGGTTAGGGCGTGGGTCAGGTATGTGTGCGATTGTGTGGACATGAGGGTTAGGGTGGGTTAGGTGAGTTAGGGTTAGGGCATGGGTCAGGTAAGTGTGCGATTGTGTGGATGTGAGGGTTAGGGCGGGGTAGGTGAGTTAGGGTTAGGGCGCTGGTGAGGTGAGTGTGCCATAGTGACGGACCTTAGTGTTAGGGTTTGGGTTAAGGTAAGTGAATAGTTAGTTGTGTGTGTATAGTTTAGTGTAGGGTTAGGTGTAATATTTTAGGTGTATGTGTGTGGATTGATGTTTGTTTGGTGTGCTTGTGTTGTGTGTATGTGTTTTGGAACAGCAAATGTTTTCCCTAGGAAAAAATTCGCTGTTCTGCATGTTTGATGTTTTCAGCTTTCGCTGAATAGGGGTTGATATTAGAACATTTGAAGTTTTGAAACTTCGTTGTTCTAATATAGACCCTCAGAGACATGGGGGAAAGACCAGGGGGAAATCTGCAATTTCTGATGCAATGATCAAGGTTTCATTTGAATAGGGTCTGTGATGAAGTCTGCTTTACATAGATGAGGTGCTTATTCCATAGTGCGGGGATCCTTTGAGACACATATCAGTCCCTCCAGCAGGTTCTATTTATGTCACAGACACAGTTGAGGTCCGTGGATCTAGTGTTTCTGCTGCTGTTTGTCTTGCAGATGTACCAGAGCTGGATGTGAGAACGCCTTATATGCCAGGCATAGATCACCTCTCAGTAACCTCTAAGAGACTGAGTTCAGAGATAGGGCCATAAGGCAATCTGTGTAGGACAGGGTATTCATACCCTGGATTGTCTTGGCAAGGAACCTTTGAGGGCATTTCTCCAAATGTTGCAAAGTGCCTGGTTAGGTACATGCAAAAGAGGGCACTGTACTCATTGATGGGTCTAATAAGGGATGAGTGGAGTGGTACTATAACTTCCTTGGACCCAGATGTCATACCCTTGCCTATGAGCTGGGTGACATTGGGTCAACTCTTCGTGTTTCTTTTTTTTTATTCATGGAGTTATTAGCTTATGTAGATGATTTCCCTAAGGGTACTATAATACATTTCTTCATGCTGAGTTTTATTATGTGACTTTGGCATCAGTGATTTGTTTGTGTCAGACCCTCTTGCAGCATGTTGCTGTCATGGGGAGAATCTATGATAGCTCCAAACTTACAGTCATCTGCGAGTTTGTTGAACCAGAGAACTTTGACATTAGCCTTTGCTTTGGAGAAGTAGATGCCAAACAGGAGAGGGCCTAACATGGAGTCTTGAAGTACTCCACTGTTGACTGGTCTCTTGGTGGAGGTGGTCTCACTGAGCTTGACTTCTTGGGTCCTATTTGTGTACCAGTCAGCAATCCAGCAGGTTATGTAGGGATGTATGCCTAGTTCTGAGAGTTTGTCAACAATATCTGAGTGGGGTATTGTATCAAATGCATTGGGCAGGTCAAGGTAGGTGATACACACCATTTTCCCCTTATCTATATCCTTGGTGACCCACTCGAAGAAGTCTATCAGGTTGAGTAGGTTAGACTTTCCCTTAATAAAGCCAAACTTGGACTGGTCCTGTGTCTGTAGGTCGACAATGTTCTTGTTGATCATTTCCATGATAATTCATTCCATGGCTTTGCATATCAGTCTTGTCAGACTGATGGGTCTGTAGTTCTAGGTGATGGTCCACCCTTATGAAGAGGAATGACCATTGTGGCTCTCCATTCACTTGGCATGGAACCTGTTTTGAGGCTGTAGTTGAAGAGTGCCTCAAGTGTTCTACTAGGTCATGTTTTAGGCTGTTTAGGAGACAACCACGGATTTTGTTAGAGCCCATTGCAGTGAGTGCCACGAACCTGCTCCTTGTTGACAGTTGGGGGGAGTGTATGCTGGATAGGATCTCACAGGGAGTAGTGGGGGTGAGTGGGGTGAAGTTAAAGCTAAATTTATCAGCATATAGATTTGCTATGCCATCCTAGTCACTGAAGGCTGTGCTAGTTATTCACACTGCTCAGTATTAGGTTTAAGGTTCCTGACATAGCTGAAGAAGGCCTTGTGATTGTCCTTAGACTGGGAGGCTATTCTGACCTCATAATTGTCCTTGTTTGACTTTATTAGACCTCTTAATTTCTTGTTTAGTTGAATCAGAGAGCTCTTGTCTCTGAGTTGCTCTTTCTGAATTTGGCCGTTACTATTTTTTTTTGTTATATTCCCTGTTAAGTAAGGATTTCCCCTGTGGGATTTGTTTTTGTGTTAGATCTGTATTTACTTCTGATAGGTACAGTAATCTCAATGCAGCCATTTACATGTTTGTACATGGTTTCTGTAAATAATTCTACATTGTTAGCTGTGCTCGAGGGGTTTGGTTGAGCTGTGAATTTTGACAAACCTTAACTTAATAAGATGTAGTTTGTTTTAGAATAGTTACTAGATGTTATGGGTTTAGTTGGGTTTTCCAGGTTGATTTTTATTTTGAGGGAGACAGATTTGTGGTATGACTTCACAAATGAGGACATGACGGGGGAGGGTGCAACACTCTCCCATGTTGATGAGTACTAGATTCAATATTTTTGATCTTCTGGTTGTAGTGCACACTATCTAGTCAAGGATGTTTGTGTTGGTAAAATTCGGGAAACGTTGTGTCTGTGAGTTAGAAGCAGTGAATGTTTCCCAGCCTGTTGAGGGGTAGTCATAATCTCCAATGAATAGAGTATTTGGTTGGATGGTGAGTGTCTCTAGTAGGTAAAGGTAAGAGTTGTGAGCTATGTGGGTCATAAAAGGTGACCTGCAGCTGGCCAGGACATAGTAAGGAACCATGTCTATGGAGATGTGGATGCTGATGAGCTCCAGGGCATCATCCTGTTTAACCAACCTGGAGTTGTATTTGTTACAAACATAGATGCCTCCACTTTTAGTCCTGTCTGTGCTACTACTGGTCTAAATTCCTGGAAGTACAGTAGCCTCACACTGCTGGAGCACTTTCTGTGACTTTAAACCAAGACTTAGTAACAGCACAAATGTCTATATTCTCCAGAGTGAGGAGATTTTTTAGGACATGGAGTAGAGTTAACCATGTTAGCTTACTAAGCACAGCACATTTACAGAGGGGACTTGGAAAGAAAAACTCCTAGCTTGAAAAGCAACCAAATTAATAAAGTTTTAAAGATTATAGGCATATGGATCTACTTTGAAAGGTCGAACCTCATACAATCGAAATCCATTTTCGCAAAACAAAAATAGCAAAAGTTGAAATACCTGAACGGCAAAATTTTTCCCAAGGTAAGTAAACACTTGCCTAAACTTAAATGAAACACACATTGAGGTAAGTAAGACCCCCCCCCCCACCCACCCCAACTATATATACCAACTCGGGGATCGCACAGCAGTGGAGAAAAGGGCATGTTGGGCAAGTGTTTACTTATCCGGGAAAAATTCACCATTTGGGTATTTAAGCTTTTGCAGTTTTCATCTCATGAAAATGGACTTTGATTATATGAGGTCTGATCTTTCAAAGTCGATCCAGACATACACCTCAACCCCCTGCACCACCTTACTAATACCTGCTAAGTCTAACCCAAATCCTGCCCAACTACTAACCTTAACCATGCAACTTACCATAGAAAATCTGTGTGTAACACCACCACCACTAAACAAGACATACTCAGGCACACAAAATATTCCTCAAAAAATTGTACAAAATGGAATCTATTCCCTTACTTAATCCTTACTCTATCTCCATCCATTAAAACACTCGCGCTAACATTCCCACCCCATCCAACATTCAGCAACAGAACACTTGATAAAATAAGCATGACATGCAATCTATCAAAAATATGAACATTTAGCAGATTGTATGCTTCATACACACACACACACACACGCACACACACACACACACACACACACACACACACACACACACACACACACACACACACACACACACACACACACACACGTATACATTTAAATTAGATTTTGCAGAGCAATTAAACTCTTGAGAGACATTCCATTGAAAAAAACACATCAATGGAATGTATCATCTACAACAACTAAAAAACAGAAACACACAGCTCCTGAACACAATTAGAAGTGCATTTGACAACTTGAGAAAGCACTAACAGATGTCAGTAAGGTGCACATTTGACACACTGACTAGAAATCATATATTACTGTTGTATTCGTAAACACTGGGGACGTGCAGTGAACTGTCATATTCTAAAACTCACAGGCTGTCAAACTATGCTATAGTCAGTCATGTTCTGGTGAAGTGTGGCACTGTTGCATACATCTCACTTTGGTTGCAGTTGTGTGACCATGTAATTAGTACATATAAGTGAGGGGGTGTGGGCACAAAGCTCCAACATCAGGTGGAGTGGGGGCAGAGCCCCCCTTGCACAAATATTTCTTCTCTGAATTTTAGCAGCTCAGTAGCTTGTAGTGGTTGGTATGCTTTATAAGCTTGTTATACAGACCACTACTTCGGCAATGTGCTTTATGGCGAGTTTCAGATGTGGCCTGCTCAGTAGCATACTGAGTTGCTGTTACAATTGGGAGTCAGGTATGGGGCTAAATGTTTAAATTATGCGTTTTGGTGGGAGGTGTTCATGTATTTTACCATTCAAGAAAGTACAGCACTTCTGATTGCTTTTGTAATTTATAGTGCAGTGATGTAGTAACGTGTCTACAGAAGGTATAGCCGATTGGCTGTGATCAACTATTTGCATGCCGACTATTCCTGAAGTAGACAAATGTAAAAGCTGCTGTAGTCCAGGTAGGGTTTAAGGTTACCAACGGTCCCTCTTTGGGCACTTGTGTCCTATGAAAAAATAAATAAAAAAAAAATGGCAAATGTCCTTAGATTTTACAACAAAAAATCTTTCCTAAGTTTTCATTAATAGCTGTTATTTTGTATATGAAACATTTACATGTTGTATGAAATAGCATAAGCAACTCAAATGCTACAAGCTTTTATTTTGAAAAAAAAAAAAAAAATGAAGTCCTGTACTTTGCACTGGCTGAGGGTAAGTTTTGTCCTGCAAAATCTCATATTTCTATAAAGAAAAAGTCCCACTTTAGCCATTCGAAAAGGTGGCAACCCTAGTTGGGTTGCCCTTTAACAGGAATATTTGACAAGCTCACTATGAAGCTGCAGCATGCCACATTACCACTGCCAAGGTCAGCTTCCTCATTCATTCATCCATGAGTTGAGAGAAGAAGCCAAGTGGACTTTCTGGGAATTAACAAGGCTAATCAAAAGATGACCCTATAAGGAGATGCTTATCCTTGAAACTAGAAGTGGGCAAAACTTGGTACACTTTGTTCCAGAAAATGTTGTGAAAAATTAAAAGTACCTACTTATGCTGGACAGAGAACATATTGCAAGGACTGCTTGTTCTCCATTACTCAAGCTAAAGAAAGTCTTTTGGAGCTACTTTGAACACCTACTTGTTTGAATGAGAGAGCAAACTTTTATAAGTATTGTTTTAGACTAAATTGAAATGCTATTTTTTCTAATTCTATTATTTGACACATTTTGGTAACACCCATTTAAGTAAACCTGTCTAAACCTGTAAAACTGATTAAGACTGATTTTTTTTTAAATGCAACATATGATATACATATATAAGGACAGGTATGGCTATAGATCCATGGGCGGCCATGGTGGTGCAGCTGTTAGCATTGCCACCTCACAGCAAGAGGTTCTCCGGTTCGATCCTGGGCTGGGGTGCCTTCTGTGTGGAGTCTGCATGTCCTCCCTGTGGTCGTGTGGGTTTCCTCCAGGTGCTCCAGTTTCCTCCCACATCCCAAAGACATGCTGTAGGTGGATTGGACACTCTAAATTGGACATAGATGTGTGTGTGTGTGCCTTCTGTGGAAGGTTGGGTGCCAGGCTGGCAACTCGACACCGTAAAACTCCACTGCCAGTCATGAGTGGACAGGTGATCTTCTGTTGACCCCTAACTGGGAAAAGCCGAAAGAAGAAGAAGAAGATAGCTATAGATCCATGGCAGGGATAGACATTCCGGTATGGACATTGTCTCTAGAAGATGACCACTGTTGATGTGATGTCATGGCAGGGAAAAACATTCCAGTATGGACATTGTCTCTAGAAGATGATCACTGTTGATGTGACACTCCAACTCCATGTGTATGGATGGATGAATAGATGGATTGGTGCAGCATACTTTGTCATCTGTTCATTTGACAGAAAAACAATTTGTTGTATTTCTACGTCAAATTGCTTTAGATTGTAGAATATATTGCCAGGTTTGCAGTGTTTAAGTTTGAGATCAAACAATGGATAAAGGTAGTTTGTTCCTTTTCCCACTGTTGCTCGATCTTGAAGTTGATATATTTAATTAGCAGGGGGTGTGGGGGTGTAGTGGGTTTGCCCCCTGCAAAAATGATTGTTTTAGGGTGTTTCCATTTTTTTAACCATTTGTTTGGTCAATGTTTTTGACAATTATTTTATGTCTGATATTTTTAACATTTGTTTTTAAGGAATATACAGATATATAGCTGTAGCTATAGATATAGACATAGATATAGATAGAATACACACACACACACACACACACACACACACACACACACACACACACACACACACACACACACACACACACACGATAAAGTTATAGCCCCAGATACAATTTTCATGGAATGTCACTGAAAGAGTTGTATGCTTTATTATACTGTGTCTGTAATAATTGTCCATAAATGTAAACAAAGTCCTTGTAGTGATGAAATGAAATTTAATGAACAACTTGAAGTTCAGTAGAACTGCACATCAGAACAGCCATCAGAACTGTACATCTGAACAATGAATTGCACATCAGAACAGCCAGTAGAACTGCACATCTGAACAGCAGTCAGAAAATGTATATGTGAAAAGCGAACTGCACATCAGAACAGTGACGTGCACATCAGATTAGTCAGCAGAACTGCACATCATAACAGTCTGCAAAACTGCACATCAGAACAGCAAACTGCACACCACAACAGCCAGCAGAACCGCACATCTGAACAGTCAGCAGAACTGTACATCTGAACAGTAAATTGCACATCAGAACAGTCAGCAGAACTGCACATCAGAACAGTGAACTGTACATCATAACAGCCAGCAGAACTGTACATCTGAACAGTGAACTGCACATCAGAACAGCCAATAGAACTGCACATCAGAACAGCGAACTTCATATCTGAACAGTCAGCAGAATTGCACATCAGAACGGTCAGCAGAACCGCACTTCTGAACAGTGAACTGTACATCAGAGCAGCCAGTGGAACTGCATATCAGAACAGTCAGCAGAACTGCACATCTGAACAGTTAGCAGAACTGTACATCGGAACAGTGAACTGCACATCAGAACAGTCATCAGAACTGCACCTCTGAACAGCGACCTCACATCAGAACAGTGAACCGCACGTCAGAACAGCCAAAAGAGCTACACATCAGAACAGTCAGCAGAACTGCACATCTGGACAGTGAACTGCACATCAGAACAGTCAGCACAACTGCATGCACATCTGAAGACAAACTGCACATCTAAACAGCCATCAGAAAATGTATATCTGAACAGGGAACTGCACATCAGAACAGTAAACTGCACATCAGAACAGTCAGTCGAACTGCACATCTGAACAGAGAACTGTTCACCAGAACAGACAGCAGAACTGCCCATCCAAACAGTCAGCAGAACTGCATATCATAGCAGTCTGCAGAACTGCACATCAGAACAGTGAACTGCACATCAGAACAGTGAGCAGAACTGCATATCAGAACAATCAGCAGAACTACACATCGGAAAAGCAAACTGCTCATCAGAACAGCTAGCAGAACTGCACATCTGAACAGTCAGCAGAACTGCATATCAGAACAGTGAACTGCACATCAGAACAGCCAGCAGAACTGCACATCTGAACAGTCAGCAGAACTGCATATCAGAACAGTGAACTGCACATCAGAACAGCCAGCAGAACTGCACATCTGAACAGTCAGCAGAACTGCATATCAGAACAGTGGACTGCACATCAGAACAGCCAGCAGAACTGTACATCAGAACAGTCAGCAGAACTGCAGATCTGAACAGTGAACTGCACATCCTAACAGTCAGCAGAACTGCAGATCTGAACAGCGAACTGCACATCCTAACAGTCTGCAGAACTGCACATCAGAATAGTCAGCTACACAACAGAACAGCCAACAGAACTGCACATCTGAACAGTGAGCTTCACATCAGACCAGTCAGCAGAACTGCAGATCTGAACAGCGAACTGCACATCGTAACAGTCTGCAGAACTGCACATCTGAATAGTCAGCAGAACTGCACACCTGAACAGTGAACTGCACATCAGAACAATGAGCAGAACTGCATATCAGATCAGCAGAACTACACATCTGAACAGCAAACTGCACATCAGAACAGCTAGCAGAACTGCACATCTGAACAGTCAGCAGAACTGCATATCAGAACAGTGAACTGAACATCAGAACAGCCAGCAGAACTGCACATCTGAACAGTCAGCAGAACTGCATATCAGAACAGTGAACTGAACATCAGAACAGCCAGCAGAACTGAACATCAGAACAGTCAACAGAACTGCAGATCTGAACAGCGAACTGCACATCGTAACAGTCTGCAGAACTGCACATCAGAACAGTCAGCAGAACTGCACATCTGAAAAGCCAGTAGAATTGCACATGAGAACAGTCAGCAGAACTGCACATCTGAATAGTCAGCAGAACTGCACACCTGAACAGTGAACTGCACATCAGAACAATGAGCAGAACTGCATATCAGATCAGCAGAACTACACATCTGAACAGCAAACTGCACATCAGAACAGCTAGCAGAACTGCACATCTGAACAGTCAGCAGAACTGCACATCAGAGCAGTCAGCAGAACTACACATCTGAACAGCGAACTGCACATCAGAACAGCCAGCAGAACTGCACATCAGAACAGTCAGCAGAACTGTACATCAGAACAGCCAGCAGAACTGCACGTCTGAACAGCCAGACGAACTGCACATCTGAACAGCCAGAAGAACTGCACATCAGAACAGCCAGTAGACCTATATGTGTGAACAATGAACTGCACATCATAACAGTCAGCAGAACTGCACATCTGAAGAGCCATTAGAATTGCACATGAGAACAGTCAGCAGAAAGTAGTACCTACCATAAATGTAGATGTTCGAGTGTTCACCCTGCTGCAGTCATTACACTTGGGTTATCCTGTCATCAGGCGGTCCCGCAGTCGGCCGGATTTCTAAAGTCCTGGTCCGACGTTGGTTGCAGTCGCCTCATCCCTGACGTCAGTGTGACAGGGGTACATATATTGCAACCAACGCCATTTTCTTCAGTTTTTCTTGCCCCAGATGTCAAGTGCCCCCAAAAAGGTGATCCAAATCAGTACCAAATGGTGTGAACACTGTACAAACACAAAATCCCTTCAGCTATAAGCAAATACATCAGTAAGGCATAGCAGAAGATTAGCCAGTAGATCACAGGGGTTGGAGGGAGGGTAACCTGGACTGCAGCAGGGTGAACACTCAAACATCTACATTTATGGTAGGTACAAAACTGTACTATGTTCATCGTGTTACCCTGCTGCAGTCATTACACTTGGGTTGAGTCCCAAAGCTAAGGTAGGGTGGAGGCATCATAGAGGGTTAGTGGAGGCAATGAGGCCCTGCAAAACTGCAGTGGCGAAGCCTGCCCTGGACTTAGAATAAAGAGGTAAGTGATAGTGTTTGGTGAAGGTGTGCACTGAACTCCAAGTTGCAGCTTCTAAGATTTCCTTGGTAGGAACCCCCCTGAGAAAGGCTGTAGAGGTAGCTGTTGCCCTGGTAGAGTGGGATCTAATGATAGGAGGAACTGGTTTCCCATGATGGGTGTAGCAGAATCGGATGCAATGGCTTATCCATTTAGAAATGGTTTGCTTGGATATGGCCCTCCCTTGAGAGGCTGTAGCATAGGAAAAAGCTGGTCAGTTTTTCTGAAAGCCTTAGTTTTGTCCAAGTAGTAACGAAGCTGCCTGTGAATGTCCAAGGAATGCAGGAGTCTCTCACCTTTGTTCTGTGGATTGGGGTAGAAAGTGGGTAGGTGGATGGTTTGATTTAGAGCTATACTGGAAACCACCTTAGGCATGAAGGAAGGATTAGTTCGTAGAGAAACTGTCTTGATGAAAAATGAGGAAAGGTTCCACTGCCGTAAGTGCCTGCAATTCTGAAACTCTCCTAGCAGAAGTTATTGCCAGGAGCAGGGCAGTCTTCCAAGATAGGAACTGAAGGTCTGCAGAAAAAGCTGGTTCAAAGGGAGGTAACGTTAGTTTTTCCAGAACAAAACTGAGGTTCCATGTTGGTGTAGGAGCTCTTCTAGGTGGTCTAATGTTTTTTGCCCCTCTGAGGAACTGCCTTAGGAGAGGATTTGAAAATAAAGGTGGATTCGTGTCGTAGTGAGCTGAAATAGCTGAAGCATGGATTTTAATTGAGGAGAAGGAAAGTCCTTTATGCAACATCTCAGCTAAATACTGCAGAATGTGAGGCATATGCGGCTGAGTTGTGTCTTGGCCTTTAGCTTGGTTCCAAGCAGAAAACCTTTTCCATTTGTCCGAGTAAGCCTTCCTGGTGCTTGGCCTCCTGGCTTCTAGAAAAACATCCAACACTGCTTGTGAAAGAGGGGCTGGCTGGATGCTTAACTGATTTGCCATGCAGCCAGGTTTAAGGTTTTGATCTGGCTGTGTAGAATCTGCTTGTCTTGCTGCATGAGCAAATGAGGTATTTGAGGCAATATCCATGGTGGGCTGTGAGCCATATTCTTCAATAGCGGGTACCAGTGCTGGCGTGGCCAGTCTGGGGCTATGAGAATCATTCGAGGTGTCTTCTTTTTGACCTTCAAAAGAACCTTTGTGAGAAGAGGTAATGGAGGAAAGGCATATGCTGTCAGGTTTTTCCAACTGAAGGAGAGAGCGTCCACTTTCCAAGCTTGATGGTGGAATGTCCTTTTACAAAATTTTGTCAGCTGGTAGTTTTGAGGACTGGCAAACAGGTCTATATTCGGTAGGCCCCATCTTTGAGTTATCATTGTAAATATTTGTGGGTCTAGCTTCCACTCGTGGGGATCTTTTATGTTTCTGCTTAGGTCGTCTGCCAATGTGTTTTTCTGTCCTGGCAGGAATTGAGCTTGTAACTGGACTTGGTAGGCCAGAGCTGTGTTCCATAAGATTATTGCTTGCCTGCAAAGAGGGTAGGAATGTGTGCCCCCTTGTTTGTTTATGTACCACATTACTGTGGTGTTGTCCATCTTTATTGCAAGTTGTCCAGGCTGTAGTAGATCCTTGAAGGCTGTCAGAGCTTTCTGTACAGCTAGCATCTCTTTTTGGTTTATGTGCAGTTTTCATTGTTCTGCAGTCCATAGGCCTTGAATGCATTGCCCTGCCATGTGTGCCCCCCAGACATAGTCTGAAGCATCTGTTGTGATAGTTTGCCTGGGTGGGGGCAAGGTGAAAGGCTGACCCTTGTTGAGGTGACATGCCTGTGCCCACCATAGAAATTCCTGTTGAAGGCAGGGAATGAGAGATATCACTGTGTCCAAGCTGTGGCTGTGTTGAGACCATACGCTTTTTAGGTACCACTGTAATTTCCTCATATGCAGTTTTGCAAATGGTATTATCAGAATGCAAGATGCCATGAAGCCCAAAGCCTGCAGAATTTTTCTTGCAGTTAATCGGGTCTTTGTTGCCATTGTTTTGAAATATTGAGTCAGTAGTAATTGCTTGTCTGGTGTAAGATAAGCCTTCTGGGCCATTGTGTCCAAGCTGGCACCCAGGAATGTCATTTTTTGTGAGGGTACTAGGTTTGACTTATTTTCGTTTACTGTGTACCCCAGACAATTCAGTAGTTGCTTCACAAAAGCCAGATGTTGTAAGAGAATGTCTTTTCTTTCTGCTTGAATGAGGCAGTCGTCCAGGTATGGATATATTTGAATTCCTCTTTGTCTGCAGTATGCAATTACTGGTGCCAGGCATTTTGTGAATACTCTGGGTGCAGTAGATAAGCCAAAGGGCAGTGCAGAGAATTGATAATGGGTTGAACCTGCAATGAAACGGAGGTATCTTCTGCAACTTTGTCTGATAGGGACATGCAGGTATGCCTCCTTGAGGTCCAACGTTACCAGCCATGCTTCCTTGCCCAACATGGGAAGTAGCTGCTGTAGTGTTAGCATCTTGAATTTGGGAACTTGTAAGTAAGTGTTTAGAATTGAAAGGTCCAGAATTGGTCTCCAAGCATTTTCTTTTCTGGGTACTAGGAAGAGTCTTGAGTAAAATCCTTGGCCTTGCTCTTGAGTTGGTACCCTTTGAATGGCTCTCATGGCCATGAGATCTGTAATTTGTTTTTGAGCCTCTGCCCTTTGATTTTGTGGCAGGTGTGGCATTCCCCTTTTTATTGGCAAGGTGTGAAAGTGGAATCTGTATCCCCGTAAAATTATGTCTAGTACCCATTTGTCCTTTGTGACCATGTGCCAGTTGTCTGCAAATAGTGCTAGCTTTCCCCCCAGGGGGGCTGACAAAAGAGTTTTGTTTGGCCAGCTGAGGTGCAAGTCATTGAGATTGTCTTCTGGTGGGTTGAGACCTGTCTTCTCCTCCCTTCTGGGTTGGAGTGCCCCATTGGCGAGGTTTATACTGAGCTTGTGGTTGTCCTCTGCCCCTTGGGCACCTGTATTTACCCCTCTGAGGCCTGTCAGTGGCTGGAAAGGACCAATTTTTTGTTGGCCAGTTTCTGCTGAAGCGAGGGGGTTGTACTTGTAGGAAATATTTGACTGTCTGCATTGATTTTGCCTTATCTTCCATTTTCTTTAAAACGTCTTCTGCTTTAACACCAAAAAGAACATCCTGCTGTAAGGGAGCATCTAGTAGTTTTGCTTTAACATGATCAGGCAGACTTTGTTCCTTTAACCAGGCATGCCTACATATAACTGATCCAGTGACAGCTGCTCTGCAGGAGGCCTCTAAAGAATCAAACCCACATTGCAAGGTATGTTTCCCTACCTGCTCGGTGGCGTGCAACAAATCCTGTACTTCTTTCAATTCAGATTGTTGAGGGAGGGTGGTAATATTTTGTTTTAACTGAGAGATCAGAAATTGCTGATACTTAAGCATATGAAATTGACAGTTTAGAGCACTCATAGCTAAAGTGGCTGAGGTGTAAACCTTTTTCCCCCATCTGTCTAGTGCTCTTGAATCCCTTTCAGAAGGTACTGGATTTTTAGGCATGGAAGCCTTAGCCCCCTTGGGACCCTGGGAGATAGTCTCTGGGTCAGCTACTGGGCTTTTGTAAAGAAATTTGTGGGAATCAGGTACTCTGTAGTATCTGTCAGGCTTGGCCGGAGCAGGAGGCAGAGAGTCAGGGTTGAAACTGGATTCTAAATAGACATCATCCACAATGTCCAAAACAGGAGGGATGGCTAGAGGTCTGTGTTGGGGAAGTAAAAGAAACTCTCTGAGCCTTTTCTTGGAATCAGAGTAATCCTGACCTTCCCAGTGAAAATGTTCCCTCATAGTGTGTAAAGTTTCCCCAAAAGAGTAATCTTCTGGAGGGAAGCTGAGGAATAGAGTCCTCAGCATCAGAGTCTTCATAAGGAGAGAAGGAATAGTCTTGGTCCTCAGAGGAATCCGAAGAAATAGACAGTTGATCAGAGGAAGCAGATTCTTCCTCTAGTCTAGGCCTTTTGTCAGGAGGAGGCTGAGAACCCCTGATAAGAGAAATCAAATCTTCAGCCATCTTGAGCATCTGTTTCTTAGGCATAGGGCCTTGAACAGGAGACTGAAGTGAAGTATTTTTCGGTTTGGAAGGAGTCTTCGACTTGGAAAACGTTTTGACTGTAAGAGTCGTCGGTCTGAAAACGCCTTTAGAAACCGATGGCGTTTCAGAAGCACTGACGTCCTTGGAAGGTAAATCGTCGGTAGGGCCTGAAGTAAAAGGCTGCGTTGGCCTAGTACATTCCGTCAAAATATCTGTAGCAGTCTCTGTTTCTTGAACTGCGATAGTCAGAGGCTGCGTCGGAGCCTCACTGATAACCGGAGAACCGGAGACCGGATCAACCGAGGCCTCGGAATCGGGCTTAGACCTGGGCTGTTGATCCTTATCCCTGCGTTTTTTGTGCACGTCGGTAGTCGGAAGCTCCGACGGCATGTTATAATTAAATTTTCTGCCAAAAAAGTGTCGTGCGAAACCAAATCGTCTTTTAATAGTACGTTTATTAAATCTAGCACAAAAACGACAAGAAGTGACGTCGTGGTCAGGGCCTAGGCAAGGTATGCAATAAGAATGAAAATCCTTATGAGGTATTTGCTTCCCACAAGAAATACAATTGTTAACTTTTTCTGACATCAGTCTGAGGCAAGAAAAGTTTCCCCAACGGGGTACTTAGCTTTATAGAAGACTTCGGTCTGAAATTCGAATTCGAGAATCTCAGGAGTCGGCCGACCGGCACTTGCGAACTGCTTCTGCTTCGGGCACCGCGTGGCAAGAAAGACTGAAGAAAATGGCGTCAGTTGCAATATACGTATCCCTGGCGCACTGACGTCAGGGATGAGGCGACTGCAACCAACGTCGGACCAGGACTTTGGAAATCCGGTCGACTGCGGGACCGCCTGACGACAGGATAACCCAAGTGTAATGACTTCAGCAGGGTAACACGATGAACATCTGCACATCTGAATAGTCAGCAGAACTGCACACCTGAACAGTGAACTGCACATCAGAACAGTGAGCAGAACTGCATATCAGATCAGCAGAACTACACATCTGAACAGCAAACTGCCCATCAGAACAGCTAGCAGAACTGCACATCTGAACAGTCAGCAGAACTGCACATCAGAGCAGTCAGCAGAACTACACATCTGAACAGCGAACTGCACATCAGAGCAGTCAGCAGACCTGCACATCAGAACAGTGAACTGCACATCAGAACAGCCAGCAGAACTGCACATCAGAACAGTCAGCAGAACTGTACATCAGAACAGTCAGCAGAACTGTACATCAGAACAGCCAGCAGAACTGCACGTCTGAACAGCCGGACGAACTGCACATCTGAACAGCCAGAAGAACTGCACATCAGAACAGCCAGTAGAACTATATGTGTGAACAAAGAACTGCACATCATAACAGTCTGCAGAACTGCACATCAGAACAATGAACTGCACATCAGAACAGCGATCTGCACATCAGAACAGTCGGCAGAACTGCACATCTGAACAGCCAGTAGAATTGCACATGAGAACAGTCAGCCGAACTGCACATCTGAACAGAGAACTTCACATAAGATCAGCCAGCAGAACTGCCCATCCAGTCAGCAGAACTGTATATCATAGCAGTCTGCAGAACTGCATATCAGAACAATCAACAGAACTACACATCTGAACAGCAGACTGCTCATCAGAACAGCCAACAAAACTGCACATCAGAGCAGTCAGCAGATCTGCACATCTGAACAGCGAACTGCATATCATAACAGTCTGCAGAACTGCACATCAGAACAGTGAGCTAAACATCAGAACAGCCAGCAGAACTGCACATCTGAACAGCGAGCTTCACATCAGAACAGTCAGCAGAACTGCATACTTGGAACAGTGAACTGCACATCTGAACAGCCAGCAGAACTGCAAGTCAGAACAGCCAGCAGCAGTTTTATCAGTAATAAACAAGCAACACTAAATGCAGGAGAAATGCACACTTGAAGACAATGAAGTTTTAAAAACACCTGTTAGAACAACAAGAGGTAATATTATATCAGACTTCAACTACAAAGTTGTAAATTCCCTTTAAAACACTCTTGAACCTTAACGAGACCACTTAAAAGTGCTCAGGACCATCCTGACATCACCAGAACAGTCAAACCTTCAGTGAGCCAGAGAGAAAAGCCCTTATACCTTATCTGAAGAAAATTCAGCTGGTACCTGCTTGATAAAATGTGTATGCTGGCTACTGATCAATAGCCACTGCCAGCCATTTTGAACCCAGAGAAGGGGTATCCATGATGACTTTAAACTGATTCATACACTGACCCTCTTTAGACAGTGCTTGCAACAAGTATAAGAAAACAAAGCAATGTGGCAATTTTGATAGACTGTCACATCTCACATATGAAAATCCTCAGGAACTGACAGTTGTAGATCAGATACCTTTGTATAACATACATATCAGCTTACTGGACAGATACCTATCAGGAGTGTTGTTATACAGTGAGAAATCAGGAATAAAATACTGATGTTACAAATGTAAGACTCAGATGTAAAAGGCTGGCCTAAAGGTGTAAGTTGATAAATCTAGCCTTTTCTGTTGAGGAAAAGTAGCGGTCTGTGAGTCAATGAGTTTCATTGTACGGCTAAGACTAATAATTTTGGCCAAGCTATGTTCCAAAGTGCTAGATATTACATGAGAAACAAAGAAATATAAGAACATAGAAGCAATACTTTCCTCATAAAATTTGTGATTTTCTTGCAAGTCATTGAGGACCGAAGCCACTAAATAATGACAGATATTCGAGTTTCAGACTTTATATCCTTCAGAAAATTCATGCTAACACAAATCTTGTTATTTGAGCAACTTTCTAAGTTTATAAGAGCAATACTTAAAATGTGTCCCTGTTTTTAGGCTTCTGTTCCCCCCATTGCTTTTGGCTTTGTCCAGATTTATTGTGCTAAGAGGTTGAGAGATATGATCATGGGGACCATAAGATGCCTGGCTATATATACCTTTTAGTACACACATGTAAAAGTTCTTGCTATGCTTTTCAATGACTTAACAGTATAACATCTCATGTTGACCAGGCCTGTGTGTGATAACCCTAGTGTGATTTTGTATCTACTCATGAAATCATTAAGGCTTGCCTTAAAGGTAGTCAAAACAGTACTTTGTTTGACCTGTAGTGGTTACTTTTTTCCATAGGCTGGGAATGCACTGAGTTAGGAGCCTAGTTTATTTGTTGGTGTAGATTTAGGTCCTTATTACAGGTGTTTGCAGAGCCACTGGCCTTTCAAAGAAATAGGAAGTCAAATAGGATTGTGTCTTTAAAAGTAAAACATAGATAATTTTGCTGTATCTATTAAGCTATTGATTATAAGGAGAGTCATGCTAATCCATTGAGGTAGTTAAAGGATTTAAGGTCTTTAATTTTAGGGCCTTTCCAGTTGAGCAATATACTTGCATTTCTACATACCAAATAGGGCACTATATTTGGTGATGGTCAGCAAGGGAAGAGTACAGTAGTAGGATGATTTCTTTGGATCATGAGGACATTTCCTTAGAAATTAACTGGGCCTGGTGGAAGGATTTCCTGACTATAGTGGAATCATCATGATCATATGAGAGTAGGACAGAGATGTACCCGTTAAGTACCCAGGTTTCTTATATGCCTGCTTGGGGAGTACCAGTATGAGGCATGGGCAGCTTTTTTTGCAAAACTCTACCATGCTGCACCTTTTTGTATTTAGCTTAACGCAATTTTTAGTATATCAAGAATATACATATTACAGTCATTGCTGCAGCATAATATCAGTGGATAAGTGTATAATATTGCCTAAGCTTGTTGTCATCAGCAAAACTGGCCAACCACATTTCTGGAATATTGGCTTATATTGGTCTAGATGTCTGCAAAATAAATGCAAGATGAGAAAAGGCCCAGTACCAATTACATTGGTTAACTGGACATGTGGTACCATTCCAGGGTCAATGTCTCATTAAATAACTTGCTCTGTGTCATATAGTTGGCAAATGGAGGCTGTGCAATGTCTAGGCCTAGCTATGTATAGTCTTAAACCCCTTTGTCAAAATATTAGACATATAGAAGTGGTAAAATAAAGTCCCTTGTCCAGCATGGCATTGATAGGGGTAATGATGATCTAGCCAAAGACTGCACTGGATGTCAAATTGCCCAAATATACTATCTTTCTCACCCCATCATCCATGGGAATTCCATCTTTACTGCAACAGTGCACCCATTCTGAGTTTGTGGGGTGCTCCTTTGGAGACCTACTGTCCCTGATCACAGTACATTCACACTGAAAGTAACCTGAAGTCCTCTGTTTGAAGTCAACGATGACTGAAGAGACAATATCAATGTTAAGAACAGTGTTTACAGGAAGTGGCTTATATGACACTGTCAATGGTAATTGTCCACAGTTCATGTCAGAAGAATTCAAGACATTCATGAAACAGAATGGTATCAAACATTTTACTTCTACATCTAACCAGACAGATAAGAGTAATGTACTGGGTGATAAATTTATACAAGTGTTTAAGAAAGGTATTAAAGCTATATGGGCTAGTGGTAAGCCTCTGCAACACTACACAGCTAAAGTTATTTTTACTTATTGCATGCCTTGAATTAAACTTAAACTACACCAGCTTGATGTTTTAACAAAAAAATGCATTCTAGACTGGACTTTGTGGAACCAGTTGGGTACAGGTTAATGTCCAAAACACAACTTCTTTAAAAAGAATGAAAGATCAATCAGAAGCTTTCCCACAGGCCAGTAGATGTTGAACACAGAGTACAAAACTAGGAAGTAGTAACTGGTTGACACTGGTACAAGGACTTTGCCTGTGAAGTATACTGTTGATATAGGACATAGTTCTTCAAGAATATATGAGCCTTTTAGGAAGTATTCAAAAATAAAGCATTTACAAATATGCAACAAAGTTCAGACCCATTTGTTGGACTTTGTGGTTCTCAAGAACCACATGAAGATACCAAAAAAGTAATGAATGCCCCCACCTCTAAAAAATGTAACTGAAGCTACCAAAAGGAAATATCTGACCATTACTGAATCCAAGAAAGAATGGCAGACCAGACCTTCGCTAAAGAAGGACAGATGGTTGAAATTGTTTTCCACCACTGATTATAGGATGCTGGTAAAACAATGCTCCAAACAGAAGACACCACTACAGGTCAGTGTTCTAGCCTAGTAAATTCAGACAAATGTTATCCTGCATTTTTAATAAGGCCCCCTCCAGAGGTGAATGTATGGGGAAGAGTATTTGTTTAATTATTAAATGACTGCAAGTACAAGCAAAATGAATATCAAAAATAATTAATGACAGCAATATGAACCACCACGGCTGAGTAACATGTCTTGACCAAACTAACATTTTTTTACAGTGTTGTTCCTGCTGCCTGCTGATCATCAGACCCCCTCTTAGTCTATTAGACTATTCATTTCTATAACCTTGCAGGAGCTGAAGTAAAGGGGTCATCATTATGATGGCTATTAAGGGTAGTTTAAAGCAGTGTCTATTTTCCTCCTTGGTCTTACCTGGACATACCTTGCAAGGAGCTGGAAAGCCCCTCATATCCAGAAGGGGCATTTCCTCCATGCAGCCCCCACGGCATCAGTAGTCATCTCTTTAATCTCTGCCAGGGAGATCACACCACCATGTGTTCCTGAGAGTGCACAAATAGCCACATTCCCCTGGGAGGGGCAAACAGCCCTCAACTCTTCACTCCTCTTCCTCTCTCTGCCCTGGGTCTATATTATAATGTCAAAGCTTTAGGTAATTGAATACCTAAAGCTCGACACATAAACAGCAAAAGTTGTAAACATCAAACGGGCACTTCCGCAAATTCTTTCGTAGGGAAAGAATTCTCTTGGCCGGAGGAAAAAAAAAATTCAAACCCTAATTTAGTGGGGGGAGGGGGGACTTCACCCTCCACCCCCCCCCAAGTGGGGGGCTGTATCCCACCTAACTAAATATACCAACTCTGTGATAGCTCTACAGTCGAGAAAAGGGCAGATTCCCAATAACGGCAAGCAAATTCTTTCCCGATGAAAGAATTCACGGAAGTGGCCATTCGATGTTTACAGCTTTAGCTGTTTAGGTGTCGATCTTTAGGTATTCAATTGCCTAAAGTTTCGATCACCTAATATAGACCCTCTCTGCCTTGCTACTCCAGTGTTGGGGCCACTAATCAAACCATGGTCACCAGGGTCGCAGTCAGAGCTCCACACCTATATGCCATGGAGTCAGGCTAGAAGCCAAAGTAATACTAATACTTAAATAAGATAACACCAAAGGGTTCAAAAATGAAAGTTCGACAACATTATGCCAGCCCAAGCTAGATAACATACACCGCTGTTGATTTTGGTTTGATTCTCTAATCGCCAGTTGCAAAATGTATGACTTTAAACAAGTCATTAAACCAAACAGTGCTCCCAGGTCATCCCTGAAAAAAAAAAACAGTTGTGTCTGGAGACTTATCTGGATAACAGCTGAATAAAAATAAGTGTAGAATATTAAATAATGATCTATTGCTCTTCTTTCCCATCTTAACATATAAAGATGGGGGTATGTGGCATATATATGCAATGAAGTGACTCCATGAGTAAAATGCAATGCAGTAGTGATTAACACTAAAATTATGATTGCAATTTGTAATTGTTGACATAACATGGACAGTGAAACTTACACTAATATGTTATAATAGGGCATATAATATATACATTATACTAGGGTGGTGTAGTGGCGCAGCAGTTAGTCTTGTCACCTCACAGCAAGAGGTTCTCTGGTTTGATTCTCGACTGGAGTGCCTTGTGTGGAGCCTGCATGTCCTTCCTGCTTTTGCATGGGTTTCCTCAGGGCGCTCTGGTTTCCTCCCACATTCCAAAAGACACGTGTCTGGAGAGTTTCTCCCCAGGCCCCATCTGAAAATGGGTTCTGTCCCAGTCTGACTTTCCTGGTAAACAAATGTTAGATAATAAAATAAGCATTTTTAAAGTAGGACTTTGCAATCCTGCAGCCTTGATGTGGGGGTCTATGCCCTCCCACATCCCTGCTGCTACTTCTGTACACTAACTTTCAGAATATTCTACCTCAGAGTAAAAGGAATTGTTCCAGACATGACAATATTGAGTTTAACACAAAAATTACAGTGATGTTACTTTTGTGATTAGACTTCTGTGGGTCGATTGCTAGTGCACTGCATTTCTGCTGGACACATCACTGAAGCACATGCACACATGTGTATGCATGTGCCAGCTGGGCATACCAAATGTACTACTGAAACAATAAAGGGGCACATACCACAGTTTTGGTTGCACACCAGTGCATGTATTTAATTGTAATTAAGTGTATGTAGTTAAATGTAGTTAAGTGTATGTATGTATGTATGAATAAATGCTATGTATTTATCTTCGTTTGGGTTTTACATGGAATGGGTCATTTTCAATTAGACTATTTAACTTGCTAACAAGCAGACAAGTAAATAAATCAATAGATATTTAATGGATGATGCACAACAACTTCTATACAGACTCCAGTACCTGCTACTATCCTTTGCTCACAAACTGCTTCACAGTGTGCCTTGCGTATACCTCATGTATGACACACACTTCCTTGAGTTTACAGACCAGCATCTCCCTCACATATTCTCTTAGAGGTATGGAAATCAGCTGAGTGCTAAAAGCAGACAAATGCAACATCTGAGGCCCTCTAGACTTAATGCTGCGAACATAAAATGGAGATGGAAGTAAATCAAATGAGAAAAGTAATCTAAGTAGATTATAATGGACAAGTACAACTTTATCATTCTGCATAAGCACCTAACTTTAGAAGGCAAAGACTTTTTTTGCCCATTTTACAGAGATCATTTCACTGCTCATAAATACTACAATCACAATCAACAGCCCATAAATACACATAAAAATAGCTTGCAAAGTGCAACCCGGAAAATTACTTTTTGTAGGTTTGCACTTGATTAACAACATATAGCTGACAAGCTGTGAAGGTGTTAACATACTGAAGTGTGTCTGAAGCAATGAATTTCTATAAAGAAATGGAAAATGTTGGCACAAAGTGACTTTTATCTTCTGAAATCCATGATCTAACAATGAAATTCTTCCCTTTCTCACTTTCTTATTCCTTTATCTCTGAGTAGATATCTTGCCATTTACCTGCCACCTCACAGACTAGAAATGGCAGGGTCAATAAGCAAGCAGGGAAAACGACAAAGCTTTTGCAAGCTTTCTCTAGCTACATTAACACAAGAAAAACAACAAGCTGCATTGCATTATTAATACTGCTCCATTTGCTATTAAAGAGCTGCTGAGAGTGTGCATGTAGCTGTCTGTCTGGCAGTCTGTGTAATGAATTTCATTACTAACTTTTTATTCTGTTTATTTTCCCTTTTTTAACGTTGTCATTTTTATTGTTTTGTATGTAATAGTTTTTCAACAATACTGTTTTATATAGACATTTACACATACAATATACATCCTACAGTTGTCTACAAAATGATACAACCTATTTGTCAAGTTGCTGATAGCCTCAGTTCATGCCATTTATATCTCAATTCAATAATCATATTTTTTCTATAATCATTTACACTTCCTGTATAATCACAACCCCTTTATAAGCTGGGCTATGACATTTTTTCCCTGTTTACATATTTTGAACTGTATCACTCCTCAGATTGAAATTTCCAGGTTCTACTTTTGTTCTCCATTCAATTTTCAGAAAGTTACCCTTGGAAAGTTACCCCATTTGAGTATGCAGTAACTTGCCCCTGGCAATTGCACTTATTACTAACCACACTTACTCTAGTAATTCCCATTACCTCTGGTGTATCTGTCTCTCTCATCACATTACTGGACTGGTTTATCCATCACTGAACCCCCCCCCCATTATCTTCTTAGCACCCATTGTGCATAATTAGATACTATCTCATATCATGAATAATAGATTACATTTAATAAACTTTTGTCAGCCTCTTAATGTGTCATCTTATGCACAAATATTTCACATGCATTTAGGAGTTTATATATTATGTGTATGACTGCACTGCATTTTATGCATATCTTAACTTACACTTTGTGTGTGTGTGTGTGTGTGTGTGTGTGTGTGTGTGTGTGTGTGTGTGTGTCTTTGTGTGTGTGTGCATGCGTATTTTTCCCCCTTAATGTACTCTGACTAGATTTTATCCTATCTGCATTCAGTCTTAAAATTATGCTCTGAGTTTTGCTATGTACTTATTGTGTATACAATGTTATTGATTTAAAGACGGTGATATATCTTCTGCTCTTTAAGTTTGAGCCATGACTGAAAATAGTCAATAGACCAGTGTACTTAGCCAGTGAACAAATATTAAATAACATAAATAAATAAATAAATAAATAATTTTTGTATCCTGAGCATTGCTCCTACTTCTGTATAAACTCCCAGACCCCCCCTTTCCATGCCTTAGTTCATCCAGTTCCTTTCTCCTCCTTCTGTACAAACTCCCAGACCCCCCCTTTCCATACCTTAGTTCATCCAGATCCTTTCTCCTCCTTATGTATAAACTCCCAGACCCCCCCTTTCCATACCTTAGTTCATCCAGATCCTTTCTCCTCCTTCTGTATAAACTCCCAGACCCCCCTTTCCATGCCTTAGTTCATCCAGATCCTTTCTCCTCCTTCTGTACAAACTCCCAGACCCTCCCCTTTCCATGCCTTAGCTCATCCAGATCCTTTCTCCTCCTTCTGTACAAACTCCCAGACCCTCCCCTTTCCATGCCTTAGTTCATCCAGATCCTTTCTCCTCCTTCTGTACAAACTCCCAGACCCTCCCCTTTCCATGCCTTAGCTCATCCAGATCCTTGCTTCTCCTTCTGTACAAACTCCCAGACTCTCCCCTTTCCATGCCTTAGCTCATCCAGATCCTTGCTTCTCCTTCTGTACAAACTCCCAGACCCCCCCTTTCCATGCCTTAGTTCATCCAGATCCTTGCTTCTCCTTCTGTACAAACTCCCAGACCCCCCTTTCCATGCCTTAGCTCATCCAGATCCTTGCTTCTCCTTCTGTACAAACTCCCAGACTCTCCCCTATCCATGCCTTAGCTCATCCAGATCCTTGCTTCTCCTTCTGTACAAACTCCCAGACCCCCCTTTCCATGCCTTAGTTCATCCAGATCCTTGCTTCTCCTTCTGTACAAACTCCCAGACCCCCCTTTCCATGCCTTAGCTCATCCAGATCCTTTCTCCTCCTTCTGTACAAACTCCCAGACCCCCCTTTCCATGCATAAGCTATCATCTTTTTAACTTCCCTAGTGAGCAGTTGACATTCTAGTGTCTCATCTCTATCCCATCCCCTTCTTTTACACACCCCAAAAAGCATGAATCACTTCGATCTGGTATTTTCTTTCCCATTACATTACTCCGTATTTCCCTTCTTTCCCATTACATTACTCCGTATTTCCCTTCTTTCCCATTACATTGCTCCGTATTTCCCTTGGGCCTTTCCATAATGTTATAGCCTCCCTACACGTCCACCACATATTCATCTGATCTGCATTTTCCTCCCTACATCTCCAACACTCTGTGGATAAGTGTTTGCTTTCTGACTCTCCAGATACCTATTTATGATCTCTCTAACTGACAATCCTCCTTTAGGGTTGTGGTAATTGATTTATTCATTGGGCAGGTAAGACAAACTTAAAAAAATGTACCCTGACTAGCTACTCTAAATTGTCCACATAATTAATTATATTTACATTCACCTTTGCTTGTGACCTGGGTTATGTCTGCAAAGCATTAGATAATAGCCAGCTCGCTTACCTGGTTAATCAATCAATAAATAAAAAGATTACTACAGCCTTAGAAGATTTTAAGCATTTTGATCATGGTTTTTCAACATACTGTGATTTTTCAGCAACTCCTAGTGAATATGATTTATATCCACACTTATGAGTTGCGACTGACTTCTCTAGCGACTTCTTGAACAACTGCTGGCATCCACGGAGTTTACTTGATAAGGGAAGAAACAGAAGTACATTGCCAGACTGACTATTCTTCTTCCATATCACACACACACACACACACACACACACACACACACACACACACACACACACACACACACACACACACACACAAATGCACAGACACACGCAAGATTTACAAGTTGCCAGTCTGCCTAGTGCATGCCTTAGTAAGCGGGACGAAACAGGAGTTCCCAAACAATACCCATGGGAACACAAAGTGGCATGAAGACTCCACACAGAAGGCACTCCAGCTTAGAACTGAACTGGAGAAACTTTTTTTCTGTGAGGCAACAGGCTACCCTCTATTTTACTGTGCTGAACAGTTATATTTTCTGATTTTGCCCAGGTTCCACTCATTGTTCAGATTAATTGGGTTAAACTCAAGGCGCTAAGATAAGGCTATATGAAACCCCTGAAACATTCTTTTATAAGCTATACCACATTATAAATAGCCTTATGGGATTCCTGTGTCTTATCTGATGCCATTAGTTCATCATTTAGAATTCCCTTGAAAGATCATGCAGCTTGAAAGCCTTCTGGGTACATATTTGTGCCTTGCTTTATGTTTGACTTAACAAATATATATACTATAGGAGGAGAGGACATTTAAAGGAAGTAACTAAAGAGAATCCTCATCAACTGGGACTTGCTTCCCTTTTGTACAACAGGCCACATGCACAGAAATGTTTTAAGTTTGACTTTCATATTAGCAGATTATACTTAGCTACAATATATAGACAGCATCACATAAAATACTCTTGCATTGTGCTCTTGCAGGGTTTCTTTGTAATTCTTTAGTTTAGTAACTTTTTCTGTATGGTAAGTTCCTTCATTTACAACTACATTTTACATCCACCTTGCCCACCCCTACCCTATCTGCTCCCTGCCTGACCCCACCATATTGGTAATATATCAGCCTCTCTGCCCCTTATAGTTTCTTTGCTTCACCAGTAGGTAGCCATTTTGCTGGCTGCCTCTTATCAGGATTTTTCCACTTTCCTATTTCTTCTTGCCCATCATTCAACTCTGTTTCTTTGTTACTTCTTTTTATTTCCACCCTGGTAGCCTCTGCTCTCTCCACTCGTGCAAATGTTAAACCCTGCCCTTCTCTACTGTAGAACCTCAGACCTTGCCACCACATCAAATAACTATTATTGACTTCAGCACGCTGCTTGTTCCACATACCTTTCATTCTCCATCTATCACTACTGCTGTCCTTCCCACAGCCTATGTGATGCTCACCCACAACTCACACATTGTTTGTCATGTCATCTGCTTGTTTTGAAACAAACCTCGTGTATCACTTTATCTTCTTTTGTTGATCCTGTCATATTCTTTCCCCAACTATATCTGCTATCCCTCCTGATGACAGTTTCACTGTTCTCTGCAGTTCTTCCAGACCCTTCTCCTTTGTCCTTGCCCTCCTGAACTGTCTCATGTTCCTTGTTCACTGAATTGTGCCAAAAACACAAAATATAAGTCTGGGGGGCAAATGGGGCCATTTATTTAGTCTGTTATCTACAAAAAAACATGCTAAACACAAAAATTTGTTATGTGACAGAGGCTTACCTCTGGCCATCAGTCTCATTAAAAGACTGGCTCTGAGTTGCACACAATGTAAATGGGGCTAGGGGATAAAGCCCAGGCTCACACAGTATAACACATTTGCAAATTGACTTAACCGGCAAAGCTATAAGCTAAACTATCAGCTAACAGAAATGCCGTTTCTCTTAAATATGAAGTTACTTTACTACATTCCTTTTTCAGTATGCTGAACCTTGTACAATGGAACAAGAAAAATGAGGGCACAAATACCTGCTGTAGGCAGGAAAGACAGGTTTAAATAAATTTCAACTACAGACCTTCTTCAGAAGTAACCTGAAACATGGAAAAATGTTATAGGATCAGACACATTAAAAGTCTGCTATGCAGCAGCTATTACAGAAAAACAAAAAACAACAAAATGTTTGAGAAGGCAGAAATGAGGCACTTTCTGTCTTATGTTCAGATTTATACTTCCTGAATTGTGTTTATTTTGAGAGTGAAGATGTCTCTGCTTTTACTGCCCTGCATACTCTTATAGTTTCTTCTTTTAGCAAAAATTATGTAATGTAGCCACTGTTTTATTTAGTGAAACTGTAAATGTACTCAAATCGGTTATGTATACATTGATTCACCTACTGTTGTTATCTTACTTATCAGCTGTAACTTTATTGCTATACCATCATGTTGCATTTGTCTTTGTTTGGATTGATTTTGTATGATAAAAATGATAAAGAAGTACAGTTTACATGCCTGTTTTACATGTAGCACCAGTTATGTCTCTCCAGTATCTGGCTAGAATGTCTTCTTTTATTCCGTCAAACCATTTCTTCTAAAACTAGTCCTGAGTAACCCGCAGTATGAGAAATACCTTACCTCACTGCTGCTGCTCAGCATATATGCTGTTTGGGAACCAGCAAAGTGTTCTCAGCAGAAAATCAGATGTTCTTCATGTTTCACTGTTGCAGTCATCACATTTGGGTTATCCTGCCAGGGGTAGCCCTCAGTTGGCCTGAATACCAGAGGCTTAGTTTTTCTACGTCGGTTGCTGTCACTCCAGAACTGATGTCAGGTCATCAGTGGTATAAAATCAGGCAGACAACGCCATTACATCAGTCTTTCTTGTCGAGGAGCCCGAAGCAGAAGCAGTTCGCATGAGTGCCAGTTGGCTGCTACCTGAGTTTCGTTTCTAATTGAAGTTGAAGTCTTCTAAAGCTAAGTACCCATTGGGGATCCTTTTTTCTTGCTCTAACCAGTGTCAGAAAAAGTTAACAATTGTCTCGCCTGTGGAAAGCAAATACCACACCGAGACTTCCATTCTTACGGCGTCACCTGTTTAGGCCCAGACCATGATGTACCTCGCTGTCGCTTTTGTGCTTTGTTCAGCACCAGAACTATACGTCATCGGGCCCTTATTGTAGCTAAATATTTTCACTCTCATTCACCGTATTCTGACATGGTTTCAGTAAGCCATCTGACTACCGATCTTCCAAAAAAAATGTAAGGATAAAGACAGAGACAGACTACACAGGTCCAAAACTGCTGACGACGCTTCCATTAAGCTAGTTGTCAGTTCACTGGTGCTCAGTAAGGTGCTTTCGCAGCCCCTAATGCCTGCATCTGTGGATTCACAGGCCGCTACCGAGACCCGTTCAGAGTCTGGTATGCCGTGAGACTCTTCTTTGACTAAGGATCCTGCGGATGTCTCTACCTTGGATGGGTCTGGTGCCGCTGAGCAGGCATCGGTTTCAAAGGAAGTTCTTTGCACTACCGATATGCGACACAAACTGACAACTTTTTTTGCATCTTCAGTTCTTTCTAAACCTACCGAGTTTCTAAGGCCCAGGGTTCGAACTACGCCTACAAAATCGACGACCACCTGCTTCCTTGCCTCAATCACAAATGCTTAAAATGGCGGAAGACCTTATCATGCTTATTAGGGGAAGCCAGCCTACCCCTTCCAAAATAAAAAGAGACTTGTCCCAAGCAGTTTTATCTGACCAGGAGTCCGATGACTCTGAGGTTTGTGAATATGAAGGCATGCAGCCCCATTCTCCTTATGAGGATTCAGATGCAGAGGATTCCATTCCTTCTGCCTCTCCTCCAGAGGATTTTTCATTTGGTGAAACCCTACATACTTTAAGGGAGCATTTCCAATGGGAATGTCAGGACTACCCTCAGTCCAAAAAGTGACTCAGGGAATTCTTAGATTTACCACAGCACAGGCCTTTAGCCATTCCTCCTGTCTTGGATGTTGTGGATGATATCTTTATGGAATCCGGTTTGACTTCTGACACCCTTCCTCCTGCAACCAGGATACCTGACAGGTATTACAGAGTCCCTGACTCTCACAAATTCCTTTTCAAAAATCCTAATGCTGACCCAGAGGTCATCTCCCAAGGACCTAAAGGAATAAAAGCAACCACAGCTAAAAATCCCACCGCCTCGGACAGGGATTCCCAAGCTTTAGACAGATGGGGTAAAAGTATACACCTCTGCAACTCTTGCCATTAGAGCACTAAATTGTCAGTTCTACATGCTGTAATACCAGCAACATACCATGGAACTCCTCAAACAAAAAATGTCTACCTTTCCTGCTTGTGTAGAAAATAAAGAATTACAGAAGCTTATGCATTCTGCAAGCCAAGTTACTAAACACACCTTGCAATGTGGCTTTGATGCCCTAGAAGCATCTTGCAGGGCAGCAGTCACTGGTTCTGTACTTAGAGGGCATGCTTGGCTTAAGGAACAGACCTTGCCAGACCATGTCAAATCAAAACTATTGGATGCACCATTAAACAAAGATAATTTGTTTGGCACCAATGCAGAAGATGTCTTAAAAAGATGGAGGAAAAAGCTAAATCTATGCAGACAGTTAAAGACTTCTTACAGGTCCAGACTCCGAGGTACAGTAGGTATTGCCCTTCCAAGAACTTGTCCTTTCTTGCCCCCTCCAGGCCAAATCAGACAAGACCTAGGGGAAGCAGACCCCCCAGACAGCAGTCCCAGGGAATGCAGAGATCTAAGCAATGGAGTTTCTTCCACTTTAAAAACAGGGAGTGCTAAGCCACCCCCTTATAGAAAGAACTCACAATGACTTTACACCTCCACCCCTTACCTCTACCCACCTGCTAGTGCCCCTAGGAGGAAAACTCTCCTCCCATGCAAACAACTGGACCTCTATTACCAACGACCGATGGGTCCTCAACATAGTGTCCCAGGGATATAAATTCTATTTCCACACTCTGCCAACCCCAAAAGGGTTTCCAGATCTTCCTCCAAACCAGTGGGCAGAGGCCAAAAAACAAGTCCATTCCCTGCTCTCCATGAGGGCAATACAGCCTGTTCCTGCAGACCAGACAGGCCAAGGTTTCTATTCCAGGCTTTTCCTGGTACCCAGAAAAGAGGGCACCTTGCGCCCAATCCTCGATCTATCAATTCTAAACACCTTTCTGGTGATACCAAAATTCAAAATGCTCACCCTCCAGCAGCTTCTTCCTATGCTTTCCAATGATGCTTGGTTAGTCACCCTAGACCTAAAAGAGGCCTACCTACACATCCCAATCAGGGAATCTTGCAGGAAATATCTATGTTTCAGGGCAGGATCTATGCACTTTAAGTTCTCTGTACTTCCCTTTGGCTTATCCACTCTTACCAGAGTTTTCACAAAATGCCTGGCTCTAGCCATTGCTTTTTGCAAACAAAGAAATATTCAGATTTACCCCTACTTAGACAACTGCCTGAATTAGGCAGACAGTCAGGAAAAGCTGTTACAGCAGTTGACCTTTGTAAAGGACCTACTGACCTCCCTGGGGTATACTATAAATGAAAAGAAATCCAAACTAGTCCCCACTCAAAAAATTGTATTCCTGGGAGCAGGTCTGGATACAGCATCCCAGATAGTATTCCTTACTCCAGAAAAACAAGCCTACCTGACAGGCTACTTCTCTAAACTAGCCACCAGAACCCAGTTATCCGCAAGGAAAATCCTGCAAGCTCTAGGGTTCATGGCCTCCTGCATTCTACTCATTCCATATGCCAGACTGCATATGAGGAAACTACAATGGTACCTAAAAAGCCTTTGGTGTCAACACTCTCAGGACCTGGAAACTATCATACCAATGATACCTTGTCTAAGGAAAGATTTTCTTTGGTGGGCAGCAGCATGCAACCACAACAAGGGTCTTCCCTTCTCACAACCCCGGTCTGCCCAGGCCCTCACCACAGATGCATCAGATTATGCCTGGAGTGAACACCTGGATGGCAGGTGCATTCAGGGTCATTGAAGCCCAAATCAAATACATCTACGCATCAACCAAAAAGAGATGCAAGCTGTTCAGCATGCTCCGACAGCTTTCAGACCCCTACTTTCCCCGAGCCCTCTACTGACAAAACAGACAACACCACAGTGATGTGGTATATCAACAAGCAGGGAGGAACTCACTCTTATCCTCTCTGCAGGCTCACCATGACCCTTTGGCACATGGCTTCAGCCATGCAAACTCACCTACTAGCACAATTCCTGCCTGGCTCCCTAAACTCTCTGGCAGACAACTTAATTAGAAACCTGCTAGACCCACATGAGTGGCAGCTAGACCACAGAACCTTCAAACTTGTAACCCAGAAATGGGGCACTCCGAAGGTGGACCTCTTTGCCTCCCACAACAATCACCAGCTCAGCAAATTCTGCACCAGGGAACCTCACAGCAAGGCCTGGAAAGTGGATGTTCTATTCTTCCAATGAGTAAACCTCTCAATCTATGCATTTCCCCCTCTACCACTAATTTCAAGGGTACTGCTCAAAATAAGGGAGGAAAAACTAAGGGCAGTCTTGATTGCCCCAGACTGGCCACACCAGCACTGGTACCCACTGCTCCATAGCCTGTCACCCCTGCCACCATGGCACCTACCTCAGATCCCTACACTCCTGACCTAGAAGAATGGAGAATTCATGCATACACAATTGCAGACACTGAACCTGGCAGCCTGGCTTATTCCCTGATCTCTCCTCCAGCTGCCAGCTTAAGCAAGCAAGTCCTGGATGTTATACGTGAGGCCAGACACCCCAGCACTAGAAAATCCTATGCTGACAAGTGGAAAAGGTATTGCACCTGGATCCAGGCTAAAGGAGCTGAAACAGCACAGCCCTCCCTACCTCTCATCCTGGATTACCTAGCAGACTTACTACACAGGGGCCTATCCTTCTATCCTATTAAAATTCATACCTCTGTCATCTCTGCTCATTACAGTACAGAGTCACCTCTCTTCTCTCACCCTGTCATCAAACAGTTCCTAAGAGGGGCTAACAATTTAAGGCCACCCAGAAGAGCTCCTACCCCAGCTTGGGACCTTAACTTTGTGTTGGAAAAGCTCACACTACCCCCCTTTGCGCCTGCAGCTTCAGCAGAGTTAAAATTCTTCTCTTGGAAAACAGCCTTGCTTCTGGCCATCACTTCAGCTAGAAGAGTTTCAGAGCTACAAGCACTCATGGCTGTAGAACCCTTCATCATTTTCCATGCTGACAGGGTCTCCCTCAGGACTAATCCAACTTTCACGCCTAAAGTGATGTCCAGTGTGGCTCTCAACCAATCAATTCATTTGCCCACTTTTTTCTCTAACCCACAAAACAAGGGGGAAATAATTCTGCATTCTCTAGATGTGCACAGACAGCTCAGGTTTTTCCTGGATAGGACTAAATCTTTTAGGAAAACTGACCAATTGCTAGTCAGCTTTGCAGCAGGGGCAGAGGCCAAGGCCATATCGAAACTAACAATCTTCAAATGGATAGAACACTGCATCCATTTCTGCTACAAACACCATGGGAAACCACCCCCTAAGGGGGCCAGGACGCATTCCACCAGGGCAACCTCCACCTCTGCAGCTTTTCTCAGAGGGGTCACTACCAGGGACATCCTGGAGGCTGCAACATGGACTTCTGTTCATACCTTCACCAAGCATTACCACCTGCCTATCTTCTCCAAGTCCAGGGCAGGCTTTGCAACCTCAGTCTTGCAGGACATCCTAACCAGCCCCCAGTCTTCTTGACTGCCTCCACCCTTTTTTTCAGCTTTGAGAATCAACCCAAGTGTGATGACTGCAACAGTGAAACACAAAGAACATAGTACAGTTGTGTACACTTACCATAAATGTAGATGTTTGAGTGTATTCACTGCTGCAGTCCTGATTTCCCACCCTCCATCCCCCTTGTCTATCTCTCTCTTCCTCACTCCTTACAGGGAATTTTTGGTATTTACTTTCTACTGGTGGTGTTCTTCCACCATAACCTAGCTCCCTATTTGGGGGCTCCTGATAGTTGGGGCAAGAAAAACTGATGTAATGGCGTCAGCTGCCTGATTTTATACCACTGACGACCTGACGTCAGTCCTGGAGCAACAGCAACCAAAGCAGAAATGCTAAGCCTCTGGTATTCGGGCCGACTGAGGGCTACCCCTGGCAGAATAACCCAAGTGTGATGACTGCAATAGTGAATACACTCGAACATCTACATTTATGATAAGTGTACACAACTGTACTTTTTCCATTGAGTAATAAAAGTTCAGTCATGTGACACGTTCACAAATAGTTTAACAAACAGTAACAGTAAACAGGTCAATTAACTAGTTCACAAAAGTTCTGTATTCCCATACCCATTTATGCATGGCAGAAATCATTGTCAAGAAAGTAGCTATCTATTTATTTATTAGCATTTCATTACCTGGAAGGTCAACCAAGCTATAAACAATCTACTCTGTGCAAAGGCCTGGAGAGAGAAAATGCTATTTTAAAGTGATCACTGATAAAGAAGTACCATAGAACATGCATGATAGAATAAATCAGTTTTGCCGTAATTGCAGTTAAAAGCAAATTCCCACAAATACTACAAATAAGATCACATCAATTCATGAAGGAAGATCAAGTTAGTATATTCCTAAAGGCTTTGATAAGTAACTGAAAGTATAGCTTACAAAGTCATATACACAATATGTACAATGTGAAAGGGAGTAAGCTAGAGATTAGCAGGCAGAAAAGTAAAATCTTCTGGGGATTTACTTATACTGACATTGCTGTGTTCATTTGTATAGCTAAGATTTATTTATTCATTTTACTTGTAGCTGTTCTTCTTTTCCACATCTATTGCACAGTCCAATCAACGGATTACATGAACAAAAAAAAGACCAGCACACAAAGAACAGTTCAAGGGCACAAATTTATTATTGAGCCCATATATCAGTGTACCCAAAAGGTAAATTCAGAAACTCAGCATACCGGTTTTGGCAAACAGCCTTCCTCAGTGTAATCAACAACACGTACTCATTTCCTTCCACTCTTCTTATACCACATTACACCAATTAACAATAATAATTAGCATCTAAAGCTGTTCAATTGATTCCAGGTGGAAACAGTGCACCCAATTTAACAATCCATTTACGTTCCTTCTGATCAAGCAAAGAATGTAACCCAACTTTTGAAGTATTATCAGCCCATATTCTATCAATAATATAAAAGTGAATCTGGCTGTCTTATGTTGCATACTATGTTTATATAACGCATTAGTGAGCCTGGCACATTTAACATCACTCAAATGTTCTGAAATCCTAAATTTAAAAGGACGTGATGTTTGTCCTATGTAAAAAGCAGGACAAGAACATTGAACCAAAAAAATTACCCAATCAGTAGTGCAGGTCCCATAAACAAAAAAGTCATAAACTTGTGAACAATTAGACGAGGCGAAACTCTTCCTCTTGGGTACATACTTGCAGAAACTGCAATGACCACAAGGAAAACACCCTTGTGCTGGAAATCCATGTAGTGTCCCTTGTAATTTGTCTGTTGTCACACCGCCTACATTTTTATAATGATTAAAACAAACCCCCAACATCCTTCCCTTCCTATAGGCAAGTCTGCATTTGTTGTCAATTATCCCTTGCAACTTATCTTCCGTGGTCAACACATCCCAATGACAGTGCATAAACTTCTGCAAAAACACTGAATTAATCCTATACTTCATAATAAATCTCACTAGATGATCCCCTCCAGGATTCCTATCTTTATATTGCAATAACTCTTATCTAGGGACTTGTTCCAAAGAGTAGAGGGCCCTCCTAGCATTCCAACCAGTATAACCCCTATTGGTAAATCTATGCACCACATCCTGTGCTTGATGTTCAAACTCTCATGAAGAAGAATAAATTCTCTTAAGTCTCATAAACTTAGACTTAGGAATGTTCTCAAAAATGTGTCTTGGGTGGCAGCTACTAGCATGCAGCATGGTGTTAAACTGAGGATGTTTACAAAAAAATGAAGCAGAAAGGGATCCATCTTCTAGCATAGTAACTTGTACATCCAAAAAGGTCATTACCTTAGGATGATAATTCATGGTAAAGTGAACCCATTTATTTTCATTTAAATATTGCAAAAATTCTTTTAAATATTCCACATCTGAGCGCCATACCAGCCAACAGTCATCTAAATATCGACGCCATATGTCCATCGATTCCAAAAATATATTATGACAACTGTCATATATAACTTGATCCTCTATATACCCCATGAATAGGTCTGCATAAATGGTGGCAAAAGAAGTCAGCATAGCAGTTTGTTTAAGTTGTAAAAAACATTGGTTATCAAAATACAAAACATTTTTGGTCAAAACTTGCTTCGTAAAACATAATATAAAGGAGTTAAATCCAGGGTTATATATAGAAGCCTTAGTTAACCAATATTCAAGGGCCTGTAAACCTGCTCAGTGTGGAATATTAGTGTATAAAGCCGAAACATCCATAGTAATCATAAGCCACCCATCTTCCAACTGCATTTCTTGAAGAATATTCAGAAATTGCATTGTTTGTCTTTTTGGCTTTTCCCGGTTAGGGGTCACCACAGCTGAACTCCGGTCTGCTAATGATTGGCAGTAGATTTTTATGGTGCCGAGTTGCCAGTCCAACGCCCAACCTTCAGCAAAGGCACACCCGTTCATGCATGTCTTTCGGAGGCCACTCGACCGTGGGGAGGACATGCAGACTCCACACAGAAGGCACTCCAGCCAAGAATCGAACAGGAGAACCTCTTGCTGTGAGGCAACAATGCTACCGCTGTACCTCCGCAGCTTTTCCTGAATTCTAGATCAAACATATACCAAAAGGGGCTTATGATATTTGGTAAGAAAAGCAGAGAGGGGCACTGTTAAAGAGCCCCTCCCTGAAACAGTAGGTCTTCCCGGAGGTTCCCTCAAGTTTTTATGTATTTTGGGTAACATAAAAGATCTGCCTACTAGGATTAACCACTGTAAGATGATGCTTAACCTCCTTGGTTATGATACCCTCTTCCAAAGCTAGAGAAAGAAAGTCATCAATTTCTTTTTGGAACATGGGTGCAGGATCCACAAACATGTTCTGATAAAACTAGTGGTTAGACAATTGACCCACTGCTTCATTATAATACTTGTCCCAGTCCCTTACAACTACGGCTCCACCTTTGTCATCCTGATTGATGACAATTTTCTTTTCTCTGCTTAGCCTCCCAAAGCCTGCCTTTGGGCTTAGGTGAGATTGTCCCTTCCTCTACCTTGAAAAGAGTGAAATGAAAAATGTAAATCCTTCAACACCAAATTCTGAAACAGAGCTACATTTTTGTTCATTGGTGGAATGAAAGAGGATGTTCTAAACCTGAAAGAATCCAAACATTGCTGTACTGTGGATGTATCACCAAAATATATCTTTAGATTCAATTTTCTACAAAAGGCAACCACATCCTGAGCAAAAACATGTTCTGCCACCTTATAGTTAGGAATAAATCCAACCCCTTTATTCAACAACTCAGATACAGCACCAGTAAGTGTGTGATGAAATATTATGTACATTCAAATATTCATTTATTTGTTGAACATCATTTGCAGTAACGTTTCCAAACTTGTACCCACCCCACCGATGTTTCCTCCCACCCCGTCTGACTGTTCTAAAGGGATCTGCACATTGTCTTTTTTACTGGGGGGAGACTGGGCCAGAATGGCACCCTCATTATCAGTATTGGAAGATGAGAAATCTGCTGCCAGGCTCACTAATGTGTTAAATAAACATAGTATGCAACATAAGACAGCCAGAGTCACTTTTACTATTATGGATAGAATATGGGCTACACTTCCTATACAGCAAATAGTGGACAGTTCAGAACTAGGGCTACTGACCTTTCCTTTGAAACCTATCCAATGAACTCTCTCTCTCTCTTTCTAGCTTTCCCGAAGTGCCTTGCTGTTTGGTGAAAACAGTTCTGATCTCTCACAGAACAAGCCCTGTCAGGATGCAGTTTGCAAATGTTTTCAGCTGTGGCACCCTTGCAATCACAGCATAAGCAGCAGTATACTTTGGGGAAAAAAAAAAGACTTAGTCAAACTGCTGATATTTGCTAAACATCAGTAGGATGGAGTGATCTTTTACCTACAATAAATATGACCTTTATTTTTCTAAAACGATCATAAACTGAACTTTTAAACAGACTGGTAAGGTGTGGTTACTTTGTTGTGAAACGTTAACATATATTATATAATACCCTGAAACCATGCATGTTTGAAAGCATGCCAGACTGACTGGGATGGGTGCCATCTTACTTTGTGCTATATTCTTACATCCACTGTTTTAAAATTATTACAGCATCTTAGTAGACCATATGGTTATATAACTGAAGCAGACTGGAAGGTCAGTATACATTCATAGACAGGAATGTAGGTAAGCTTTGTAGAGATATATTTATTTATTCATTTATTTGTTAACAAGGTAAGTGAATTAATCTAAAGTGGATATGTTGCAGTCAATTCTGGAAAGCAAAAGTAATTATAAGAAGTAAAGAAGCAAACACAAAGCAGTAACACTCTGGTAGCAATACATAAAATAGAAAATTTCCAAAATCCAAACAAAAGAACATTAGTCCATCATCTTATAACTAGTTACCCAGCTGGTCCATCATCTTCTAACTGGTCACCTAGCTGGTCCATCATCTTCTAACTTGTCACCCAGCTGCTCCATCATCGTCTAACTGGTCACCCAGCTGCTCCATCATCTTCTAACTAGTCGCATAACTGCTCCATCATCTTCTGACTGGTCACCCAGCTGCTCCGTCATCTTCTAACTAGTCACCCAGCTGGTCCATCATCTTCTAACTGGTCACTCAGCTGGTCCATCATCTTCTAACTGGTCACCCAGCTGGTCCATCATCATCTAACTGGTCACCCAGCATGCTCACTACCATTTCCAAATCTCAGAACTTACCTGTCTTGAAATTGTCACTCTAATTTCAGCCTTCAGGAAGGAGATTTCATTCACAACAAATTCAATTTTCTGCCTGGAGAAAAAAGGCTGATTAGTAATGAGGAAGGATGGGGGAGGGGTCTGGATGGACACTTCAAGACAGACATCAGGAAACATTATTGCACTGACAAGGTGTTAGGGCCCTGGAGTAGACTGTCTGAGCAATGGTGGAGTGTAAGGTATAGGAGGTGTCAAAGATACTAGGGAAACAGTAAGTAAAAAACTGGGCAAGGGAACAGAATGGGGGTGTGTGGAGAGGCAACTGAAACACTATGGTTTTATAAATCATATGTCTTGTGTCAGGATTTCTAGTTTTGTATGATAGAACTGGTCTAACTGCAGAATTTGGTATATCATGCTTATGCCAATAACATGGATGAGTCCAGCCATATACCTACCCCCAGAGGAGCAGATAATTTGTTGGGTTTCTCATGTCACCTCATAAAGTGGGCCAATATATCCAGGATTTGTTACACACTGATGTCTTTTTTATTGCATTAATGCTATAATACTAGATGGTCCTGGAGGGTATTTGTTAAACATCAGTAGGGTGGAGTGGTCTTTTACCTACAATAAATACGGCCTTTGTTTTTCTAAAACGATCATAAACTGAACTTTTAAACAGGCTGGTAAGGTGTGGTTACTTTGTTGTGAAACGTTAACATATATTATATAATACCCTGAAACCATGCATGTTTGAAAGCATGCCAGACTGACTGGGATGCGTGCCATCTTACTTTGTGCTATATTCTTACAGCCACTGTTTTAAAATTATTACAGCGTCTTAGTAGACCATACGGTTATATAACTGAAGCAGACTGGAAGGTCAGTATACATTCATAGACAGGAATGTAGGTAAGCTTTGTAGAGATATATTTATTTATTCATTTATTTGTTAACAAGGTAAGTGAATTAATCTAAAGTGGATATGTTGCAGTCAATTCTGGAAAGAAAAAGAAATTATAAAAAGTAAAGAAGCAAACACAAAGCAGCAACACTCGGTAGCAATACATAAAATAGAAAATTTCCAAAATCCAAACAAAAGAACATTGGTCCATCATCTTTTAACTAGTCAACCAGCTGGTCCATCATCTTCTAACTGGTCACCCAACTGGTCCATCATCCTCTAACTTGTCACCTAGCTGATCCATCATCTTCTAACTGGTCACCCAGCTGCTCCATCATCTTCTAACTGGTCACCCAGCTGGTCCTTCATCATCTAACTGGTCACCCAGCTGGTCCATCATCTTCTAATTAGTCACCAAGCTGGTCCATCATCTTCTAACTGGTCACCTTGCTGGTCCATCATCTTCTAACTGGTCACCTAGCATACTCACTACCATTTCCCAATCTCAGAACTTACCTGTCTTGAAATTGTCACTCTAATTGCAGCCTTCAGGAAGGAGATTTCATTCACAACAAATTACATTTTCTGCCTGGAGAAAAAAGGCTGATTAGTAATGAGGAAGGATGGGGTGGGGTCTGGATGGACACTTCAAGACAGACATCAGGAAACATTATTGCACTGACAAGGTGTTAGGGCCCTGGAGTAGACTGTCTGAGCAATGGTGGAGTGTAAGGTATAGGAGGTGTCAAAGATACTAGGGAAACAGTAAGTAAAAAACTGGGCAAGGGAACAGAATGGGTGTGTGTGGAGTAGCAACTGAAACACTATGGTTTTATAAATCATATGTCTTATGTCAGGATTTGTAGTTTTGCATGATAGAACTGGTCTAACTGCAGGATTTGGTATATCATGCTTATGCCAATAACATGGATGAGTCCAGCCATATACCTACCCCCAGAGGAGCAGATAATTTGTTGGGTTTCTCATGTCACCTCATAAAGTGGGCCAATATATCCAGGATTTGTTACACACTGATGTCTTTTTTATTGCATTAATGCTATAATACTAGATGGTCCTGGAGGGTGTTTGCTAAACATCAGTATGGTGGAGTGGTCTTTTACCTACAATAAATATGGCCTTTGTTTTTCTAAAACAATCATAAACTGAACTTTTAAACAGGCTGGTAAGGTGTGGTTACTTTGTTGTGAAACGTTAACATATATTATATAATACCCTGAAACCATGCATGTTTGAAAGCATGCCAGACTGACTGGGATGGGTGCCATCTTACTTTGTGCTATATTCTTATAGCCACTGTTTTAAAATTATTACAGCATCCTAGTAGACCATACGGTTATATAACTGAAGCAGACTGAAAGGTCAGTATACATTCATAGACAGGAATGTAGGTAAGCTTTGTAGATATATATTTATTTATTCATTTATTTGTTACAAGGTAAGTGAATTAATCTAAAGTGGATATGTTGCAGTCAATTCTGGAAAGAAAAAGAAATTATCAGAAGTAAAGAAGCAAACACAAAGCAGTAACACTCGGGTAGCAATACATAAAATAGAAAATTTCCAAAATCCAAGCAAAAGTACATTGGTCCATCATCTTTTAACTAGTCACCCAGCTGGTCCATCATCTTCTAACTGGTCATCCAGCTGGTCCATCATCTTCTAACTGGTCACCCAGCTGATCCATCATCTTCTAACTAGTCACCCAGCTGGTCCTTTATCTTCTAACTGGTCACCCAGCTGGTCCATCATCTTTTAACTGGTCACCCAGCTGATCCATCATCTTCTAACTAGTCACCCAGCTGGTCCATCATCTTCTAACTGGTCACCTGGCATGCTCACTACCATTTCCCAATCTCAGAACTTACCTGTCTTGAAATTATCACTCTAATTGCAGCCTTCAGGAAGGAGATTTCATTCACAACAAATTCAATTTTCTGCCTGGAGAAAAAAGGCTGATTAGTAATGAGGAAGGATGGGGGAGGGGTCTGGATGGACACTTCAAGACAGACATCAGGAAACATTATTGCACTGACAAGGTGTTAGGGCCCTGGAGTAGACTGTCTGAGCAATGGTGGAGTGTAAGTTATAGTAGGTGTCAAAGATACTAGGGAAACAGTAAGTAAAAATTGGGCAAGGGAACAGAATGGGGTGTGTGGAGAGGCAACTGAAACACTCGGGTGGATCTGATAAATCATATGTCTTGTGCCTATGATTTCTAGTTTTGTATGATAGAACTAGTCTAACTGCAGGATTTGGTATATCATGCTTATGCCAATAACACAGATGAGTCCAGCCATATACCCCCAGAGGAGCAGATTATTTGTTGGGTTTCTCATGTCACCTCATAAACTGGGCCAATATATCCAGGTTTTGTTACACAGTGATCCATTTTCTATTGCATTAATGCTATAATACTACATGGTCCTGGGGGGTGCTTGTTCTGGCATTAACTAAGAACTACCCTGAGTGCCCCTCCAAGCATAAAAGGAACATAAAGATACTTATTTAAAATCCAACCAGCAAAATGTGTTGAATGTAACATTTGTGTTTGAAGACTCCAACTTTCAGCAGTATTCAAGAAGCAAATTTTCTCCAGATATTTACCGGGTGCTGAACAATAGAATCTATACTAAATGCTAAACACGTTTGTTGGTTTATTGTCCTTTATTTAGAAATTGATAATAAAAGCAAAATATGAGCTGCATCATATTCTGCATTCTATTAGGTCATTTTATTTGAAATGTTTAAATATTATAGAAGTAAAAATTGGCTGGCCAACAGAATTGATAAAAATGAAGTGTATATTAATTAAATGAAGTTCCATTATTTCATTTTTGTACTTCAAATAATGTTAATAAAAGAGATGAGCATCTTAGGATACTTGATAACTACAGGGGCAGCCTCTGCATTACAATGGATCAATTAAGTACTTTTATAAGGCAGAAGTTGGAGTCATCTAGTTGAGGTAAACATAAAAAGTGGGCTGCAAAAAAAGATGTTTATAATTTAATTTAAGAAGGGGTCATCTATATTATCATGAAGATTAATGCAACATATTGGGCAATATTAATCCGTTGCTTGATTGAAAAGTATTGTAACCCTGTGTTGTGAAACAGATATTTGTTACTGTATTTCAGCAAATTGTGAGAATGTTTACATTACCATTGGGTACAAGTATTGGAAAAGTTACTTTGTATCAAACAGTTACTTAACATTGTTTCCACAGAGTGTTTGTAACCACGTTTATAATACTACAATGTTACATATTGAGGAGCTGTGCAGTAATGTTTGCTGTACATGCACTGCATGCTACATATTGACAAATGGTCAGGGGTACTCAGGGGTACTTAGTATGAGCTACATATTTATTCAATGGCAGTACGAGCAGGAAATTAATGCAAACCAAATTTGGCACCAGAATAATTGATGTAGTTCTTATGTTGTAAATGATTGTTTTACTACTTTAGTTAGGCATGAACAGATTTTTATAAAGTGAGTGTTCAGATTTTAGACACTATATCCTATAATAAAACTATCTGAGATATTTCTCAACTTTGTGAGCAGGTTAAACCATTCAAGGATGGAACAGAGTATGCTGATTTATTGTCAGCATTATCTGTTAGTTATCTAATGAGAAAGAGTTAAAAAAGAGAATGGTTAAGAAATATCAACGGGACCTGAAAGATTATTCTTCAGGCAAACCCTTTGAACATAGGAAGTCGGTTCAGTTTGCTAAGAAAATTTCTCCCCCCTTGACACATCCAAAGAGGAAGAGAAAGAGGTTGAGCCTTAAAAGGTCGACATTTTCTTCGGACACTTCAGCAGATGAGTTGTCTTCCAATACTGATAATGAGGGTGCCATTTTGGCCCAGTCTCCCCCCAGTAAAAAAGGTAATGTGCAGATCCCTTTAGAACAGTCAGACGAGGTGGGAGGAAACATTGACGGGGATGGGTACAAGTTTGGAAATGTTACTGTAAGTGATGTTCAACAAATAAATTAATGTTTGAATGTACATAATATTTCATCACACACACTTACTGGTGCAGAATCTGAGTTGTTGAATAAAGGGGTTGGATTTATTCCTAACTATAAGGTGTCAGAACATGTTTTTGCTCAGGATGTGGTTGCCTTTTGTAGAAAATTGAATCTAAAGATATATTTTGGTTATACATCCACAATACAGCATGGTTTGGATTCTTTCAGGTTTAGAACATCCTGTTTTGTTCCACCAATGAATAAAAATGTAACTCTTTTTCCAAATTTGGTGTTGAAGGATTTACATTTTTCATTTAACTCTTTTCAACGTAGGGGAAGGGATAATCTCACCCAAGCCCAAAGGCAGGCTTTGGGGAGGTTAAGTAGGGAAAAGAAAACTGTCATCAAGCAGGCTGACAAAGGTGGACCCATAGTTGTATGGGACTGGGACAAGTATTATAATGAAGTGGTGCGTCAATTATCTAACCGCCAGTTTTATCAGAACATTTTGGGGATCCTACGCCCATGTTCAAAAAATAAATTGATGACTTTTTTTAGAACTTAAAGGAACTGCTATGGGGGCTTCTTTTGCCCACATTTATGCAAACCTTTTTCATGGGGTATATAGAGGATCAACATATATGACAGCTGCATTAATATATTTTTGGAATCGATGGACATATGGTGTCGATATTTAGATGACTGTTGGCTGGTATGGCGCTCAGATGTGGAATATTTAAAAGAATTTTTTGCAATATTTAAACGAAAATAAATGGGGGATTCACTTTACCATGAATTATCATCCTAAGGTAATGACCTTTTTGGATGTACAAGTTGCTGTGCTAGAGGATGGATCCCTTTTTCTTAAATTTTTCATAAACATCCTCAGTTTAACACCATGCTGCATGCTAGTAGCTGCCACCCAAGACACATTTTTGAGAACATTCCTAAGGCTCAGTTTATGAGACTTAAGAGAATGTTTTCTTCTTCACGAGAATTTGAATATCACAGGATATGGTGCATAGATTTACCAATAGGGGCTATGCTGGTTGGAAAGTTAGGAGGGCCCCCCCGTTCTCTGGAACAAGTGCTTAGGTCAGAGTTATTGCAATATAAAGATAGGAATCCTGGAGGGATCATCCCATGAGATTTATTATGAACTATGGGATTAATTCAGTTTTTTTGCAGACATTTATAGACTCTCATTGGGATGTGTTGACCATGGAAGATAAGTTGCAAGGGGTAATTGACAACAAATGTAGATTTGCCTATAGGAAGGGAAGGACACTGGGTGGTTGTTTTAATCATTATAAAAATGTAGGTGGTGTGACAACAGACAAATTACAAGGGACACTACATGGTTTTCCAGCACAAGGGTGTTTTCCTTGTGGTCATTGCAGTTTCTGCAAGTATGTACCCAAGAGAAAGAGTTTTACCTTGTCTAATTTTTCACAAGTTTATGATATTTTTGTTTATGGGACTTGAACTACGTATTGGGTGATTTATTTGGTTCAATGTTCTTGTCCTGCTTTTTACATAGGACAAACATCATGTCCTTTTAAATTTAGGATTTCAGAACATTTGAGTGATGTTAAATGTGCCAGGCTCACTAATGCGTTATATAAACATAGTATGCAACATAAGACAGCCAGATTCACTTTTATATTATTGATAGACTATGGGCTGATAATACTTCAAAAGTTGGGTTACATTCTTTGCTTGATCAGAAGGAACGTAAATGGATTGTTAAATTGGGTGCACTGTTTCCACCTGGAATCAATGAACAGCTTTAAGATACTAATTATTATTGTTAATTGGTGTAATGTGGTATAAGAAGAGTGGAAGGAAATGAGTACGTGTTGTTGATTGCACTGAGGAAGGCTGTTTGCCAAAACCGGTATGCTGAGTTTCTGAATTTACCTTTTGGGTACACTAATATATGGGCTCAATAATAAATTTGTGCCCTTGAACTATTCTTTGTGTGCTGGTCGTTTTTTTTGTTGAAGTAGTAGAGTTCTACCTCATTATTCCCCATTCCCAGTTTGCTCGTCCCCCCAAGAAAGAGCCAGTTGGGGCTCCTCATCATCATTTCACTACCACCTCAACTGGTTTCTCTCTCAGAGAGAGATGGAGGCAGGCTCCACCACACCATTCTTCCCTCTCCCCAGCCAGCTCCTCCATGGCTTGGATTGCTTTGGATTCAGGTCATTCAGGTTGTGGTCAGGGCTTCAAAATTCTAAGTCCTTGAGCCACCTCCTGATCTATGATTATGAGTAAGCTGCCAAATTCCTTATCAATTTTTGAAAGTTGCTTATATAGCTCAGTAGGTGGTTGTATCTCAACTGATTGATTAACTGATTACTTTATTGAAAGTTTGCTAATCAGGTAATCTGGATGATCCACTGATCATTTTCCGTCATGACCCATACCAAAGGCATGTGAGAAATTATACAAATAAATAGAAAAACAAGGAAAATATATTTACAACCAATCACAGCTAAATTATAAAGCTGCAAGAAGATAAATATTTACATGTAATAGTTTCTGAACTAAACAAATTTAGTAGCCAAAAAGGTCAACCCATGAAATTTAAGTAAACAAAATTATTTGGATTTTGCACAATAAGTTATGATATGAAGGTGGAGTGCATACAGAATCAGAAGAGACGAAAGGGAAAAGAATGTTAGCTTTGTTAATAAAACGTAAATAAAGCAATTATCAGCTTATATGTCATCATTTAGAAATTATACCAGTTTAGTATTTATTTGCAATGTATTCTGTGTATATTACCCTTTGCTGTGTTTATTTATATCTTCTTCATTCATTCTCATGATCACTGGGAAAGGGAGTTAGTCTACGGGCTCTTTTCAGCCATCACTTGAGCTGTGTGGCACATACAAGAATTGTATTAGTTTAAGTAAAATGACACGCATAGATTTTAGTAAAATACCCGAGTATTTTACTAAGAATACATAGTAACAAGCTTATATTTAAAATGCAAACATAATGCCAACATTACATGGTCGAACTGTCTGAGCATTTCCTGTTGTAGCACATTATTACTCCTGAATCATGAGACACAGACCAGCACTACAACAAAACATTCTAGAACTTACTTAACATTTTGACAACGTTGATGTGTAGAAGTAGTTGTTTAATTGGCATATAACAGGCAGTGTATAGAATGTAGGAAAGTATCTTTGAGTTTTAGCAACTTTGTAATCTTGAAAAAGTTTCTGTAGCGATTATTGACTGGCTATACAGTAGAGGAATGTTCATTAATATATTGTGTTCATATACTAATGAATATTTGTTACAATGCTGAGTAACTTGTGAATAATGCATACATATATCTATCTATCAATATCTATCATAGGTAAGTACTACGCTAGTTACCCTTGCGGGCCATTTTAAGCCTAGCGAGTTTCCATTTTTGTGCTCAAAATAACCTATCCTATTTGGTTAGAGATTGGCATTACCCATCCCATGGGCAATAATTATATATTACACCTAATGAGAATAGCTGCGATCTGTGGTGGCTGGTGACTTAAAATCAAAGGGGATACCTGAATGGGGTGGGGTTAACTTCCGGGGGTGGAGCTATGTTACAGTGGGAACAACGCTGATCGTGCTTATCATTTTATATAAAATAACTGCTCGGTCACTATTGTACATGCTGAATAGTCTACCAAATACTAGACTAAATCGCATTTCGGAGCTAATGAGGTGTTTAATTTATGCTATAACAGCACAAAGCCTAAACATCTGTGGTTGGTCTCTAGTGCATGACACTGTTATGAGTACACCTGATGTAGTAAACATGCATCGTACTGTATCAGGTAATCCGCATTTTGTACAATGCCAAGTGAAAAGTAAGGAGATTTGGAAATCCCAGTGTACTATCTTAATTTATTATTCACACTGACACAGGTTTGTATGACAGCTGACTTTACCAAAATACACATTAATCTTACAAAGCCAAAATTACAACAATAAACAGTAGGGCCAGTCAACTCATTTCATTGACATACTGAAAAAAGTATCTGCTTTGACCCTGCCAGGATTAAAGTAGAAATAATAGTAACAGCTGGCTTATATACTTGCACTAATTTTATTTAGTTGACAGAAACATTAGTCACAACTTATGTATGCCAGCTTGCCTTACAAAAATACACATTTCATTTTATTTATTTTACTTTTGTTTACCCAGGTTTGTCCAATTGTCTGTAGTAAAAAAAAACAAACCCTTTTCAGCATACAGCCATGGGGGAAAAGCTCTAGCACATTACAAATATTTTAAACAGGCATTCAGTATATACATGAACAGATATGAAATAACATACATTAAGAATGACTCATACATTTGATAATTACATATATCTGAAAGTACAGACAACTATTACATTCTTGCAAAAGCCAGAATTACAGCAGAAAACAGCAGGGCCAGATGTTTCATTCACACATAGCCCCAATCCCTACTGCTTACCCCACCCACAGTATCTGATTTGATCTTGTGAGTGGAAAATACAAAAAAAGGGATAAAAGACGACACTATTATTAATATATGTATTTTTTTTCACAAAAAGAATAGCCAGAGTTCAGAGCTTGGGGTTGATCATACTTCACTCAGATGCACTTTACTCTTGCAAAGCAAGTCAGAAGTAAAACAATAAGGCCACTCATTCCCTTCACACATACTAGGCATAGCCCCCAGCCTGATTGTCTACCCACAGTATCTGCTTTGAGCCTACAATGTTTAAAATAATGAAAAGAGAAGACAAGGGTTACATTACTGTATTTCTTTAGCTTCATAAAGTCAAGAGCTTGCAGGTGATCTTTCGTCAGTTTACTCATACACACTTTAGTCATGCAACGCTAGAGTTTCAACAAAAAAACATCCACACACCATCCTAATGCATCTTGATTAACCCTGCAAGAAGATTAGGTTAAAAAGAAAATATTTCATTCACAAGGCGCCTCCAAAACACACTGTGTACCTAGTACCTCTTTGACACCTACCAGGATATTTTATTAGAAAAAGACATCCACAGTCAAGCAGCTTCCAATACACACTGCCTGCTTAGTATCTGGTTCATGCTGCCAGGATATAATATTAAAAAAGTATCCATCAACAGCCCCCCCCCCCCAAAAAAAAAACACACTGCTGACCTATTAGTATCTGGTTGACCCTGCCAAGAAAAAAATGCATAAAGTCAAGTGCATCTGGTTGATCCTGCCAAAAAAAAAGTACATAAGTTTCAACTGACTGACAGATAATAATTATTATCAAGTCAGTCAGTTCACAATTTAGTGCAAGCATTTTTTCACTCACCTTATCCAAAAAATAACTCTCCCTCTCGGTCTGATGATGACTCCGTTCTAACTGCACAGTTTTCTTAAAGCACGGGAAGGGATTGTCAATGGTTTTCCTTCTTTATGCACACTTACATCAGCAGCCACATCATGTACACAGATTACGTGACAGTCTACTGACCTTAACAGTCCATTTTCCAGCAATATTCATGTGGTTAAAACTGCAGTGACTTCTGGGTATCTTCTTCAATACATAATTACTTTCTAATCCGGACTGTTTTCAAAACAGTCCAGCCCAGCCCAGCCCAGCCACAAGACAGAAGTTTCCCTGTTTTTTTTTTTTTTCTTTTTTTTTTAATGGGAATTCAGGCATGCATGTGCACAACTCTTGAGTTCTGCAAATGGTCACACTCGCATTTTCGCACTAGCCAGATGACAATCCAGCAGGTGACACAGGGGTTTATTTTCAGTTTATTTAGCTTTTCTACTATGTCTGAGTGGGAATTGTGTCAAAAACCCTGCCCAAGTCAAGGTATATGACGTGTACCATTTCGCCTTCATCCATTGCTTTGGTGACCTTTTCAAAAAAATCTACCAGGCTGAGTAAGCATGACCTGACTTTGATGAATCCAAACTGAGATGGGTCCAGTGTTTGGAGGTTTCCTATGTCCTGATTTATTAATTCCATGACAAGTCATTCCATGGCTTAGCTTATGAGGTTGGTCAGATGTATGGGTCTGTAATTGTCTGGGTCTATGAATGGTCCTCTTTTATACGTGGGAATGACTGTAGCTGTTCTCCATTCACTTGGTACAAAACCTGTATGGAGGCTGAGAATGAACATTGTTATTAGGGGTGCAGCTAAATTATGCTTCATATTATTTAAGATGCATCCAGGGATATTGTCAGGACCCTCCGATGCAGTATTTTTAGCTTTTATAGCACTTTTAAGTTTTAAGACTTGGTCTTGTGTGATATATATATATATATATATATATATATATATATATATATATATATATATATATATATATACATATATATATATATATAGAGAGAGAGAGAGAGACTGTGTACTCATTGGGAACTGGAATAGGTTTTTGACTTCCCCATAACTTTGGACAAAATTAAGTAGGAATCTCAGAATGAAATAATTTTCATTTTGAAATCCAGGTATACCTCTAAAAATAGTAGCATTGTCAGACAGTGGGACAATCTAGTCAACAATATGTAAAGAATTAAAAAAAATGACCAGTGAAATCTGAAAAGGGAAAATAGTTGCAGATTATGCATTGCTTAATTAAAATAACTACTATTCGACATTTATTCCACATGAATGACTGCAATTTTTAATTAACTGATTGAGGCTTACAGTGTAAATTTAGATTAATAACTGGAATTTTATTCTGCCTTCATGGTTCATTACAACAGTCAGCTAAATCTGATTTCTTAGGAATAGGACATCTGAAACTGATCATATTTACCAACAAATTACAACAGAAAGTTCAACCTAATTCTGTTCATTGTTTTAGACCAAAGATCTGCATTTGTTAGCGCATTACCGCATTCTCTTGTTTATTCATTTTTATTTATTTATTTTGCTTTATAAATTTTTCTTTTGGTTACCGAGTTTGTCCATACGGATTTAGTCAAAAAACCCTTTTCAGCAGAGGCACCTGGGGGAAAAGCTCCAAAATATTGCAAATAGCTTTACATATTCATACAGTAATTTACATGAATAGACATTTAAATAATACACATTAACAATTACACATATATTTGATTATTAGAGTAGATTACATGCATATGAAAACAAAGGCTACAATTACAGTATAAAAGATACTTTGTACATGTTGAACATTGGGCATCGGAAGAGGTGTATTAGTGGATTTGTCAAATAGATAATAGATCATGTGATTATTGCTCATAAATTCAAAGAAATGGAGGTGAGATGGGGCAGAAAATGTTAATATTGTAGGCAAGAGGTAGGGTGTAAAGCAGGTTCAGACACACACACACACACACACACACACACACACACACACACACACACGAATGTATATATATATATATATATATATATATATATATATATATATATATATATATATGGATCCCTATATTATGATAGAAACCTCATTTGACTGAATCGCATACGACTGAGACCAAAAGACTGAAATTTCAAAAGACTGAAAAGTCACTTGACTGAAACTCATAAGACTGAAACCCATAATACTGAATTTCAACATACTAAATTTTAAACTGGACCATATAAAACCAGACTAGATGGGAGGCTATGTCCCCCACACACCCCAATGTGGGGGGCTGCACCCCCACACCCCCAAAACTATATCTACTAACTCCAGGATTGCACTACATACATACATTATATTGCTGTATTATATAATAGCTAATAAAACAAAATAATATATTTAGCAAACAGATATGAATAAATATCTCATAATATATACATAAAAATAAGTAGACATATCTAAAATAAAATATATATTTATCAAAATATCTAATAAAACTACATATAAGAATGTGCAATTTTGCATTCACGTAAAAAAAAACACATAAATATTAAACATATATCACAAAAATAAAAATAGTTAGGACATGTTATAAGTGAGCTTAGAGCATCAAGCATAAGTGTTAGTTTTTGCCTGCAGTTTGAAAGAATACATTAAAGGAATTGGTATTATTCTTCAATCCTGGGTTTGATTCTTATAACTTCCATTTGTAAGCTGTGAGACCATGAGCAAACCAAAGCTCTCATGCTACCCCTAAAGCAGCCCTTATTTCTGAATCTTAATTTTTTTCACAAGCAGTTAATAAATGCTTCAGCAGATCATGTTACCATGGCACTCTTCTCATGATGCATCCAGAAATAATTTAGCTTCCTTCATTTGCCTTTCTGGTACAAACAGTGACAATGATAAAATATATCCTCATTGCTGGACAGTACTAGAATACATCTGACAGTTTATTCTCTCATTATCCCACTTGAAATCTAACATGCAGACACCCCTAAACTAAAACTAATGTCTTTCGGCTTTTCTTGGTTAGGGGTCACCACAGCAGAACTCTGGTCCGCTAATGACTGGCAGTGGATTTTTACGATGCCGAGGTGCCAGCCCAATGCCCAACCTTCAAAGAAGTCACAGCCATTCACGCACGCACCTACCTGCATGTCTTTAAACATCACTCGACAGTGGGTAGGACATGCAGACTCCACACAGAAGGCGCTCTAGCCAAGAATCGAACCAGAGAATCTCTTGCTGTGAGGTGACAACACTAACCGCTGCACCACCGCATCCTCAAGATGCTATTACTATTAGCTGATGAGTGGCACTGGTTCCAGAAATGAATGGAGCAGACTTATAGCAATGCTGACAGATACTGCAAGCTGCTGAGTGTCCCTGTGCTACAGATCTCTTCCAGTACTTCTAGAAGATGGAAAGGGATTCTGGGATACCTAGTAAAAGAAAATATTGCCTTACAGGCCAGTAGAACTGTCCATGTGATATTATACATACTGCATTACAAATAAAAAAAATCCCATAGTATTTATCATAGGCTGAACTCAATATCTGGATCACAGGACCTTGTTCACATCTGTTCACCTTTAGCAGAACCTAAATGTGTAACAGTTTCAGTTGTGAAACACAAGAATATATTATATAGTGAAATACAGTAAAACAAGCTCAAAGTAACTTGTTTTCTTGTAACGTACCACATGTACTTCTCAATTGTCACAGATTTTAAAGTTCATCATACATTTTGCTTCTACAAAACCCTTTGTTCATTGACAAACAGCAACTTTACACACAGCCCAGTGACATTGTAAACCATAAATCCTCAGTTAATAATGATGCTCTTGAATATATCCAAGCAGTATAAACAATGCTACACTTCATCCTGCTATGATGAGGTCTCACTTTGAAGTCTGGTCATCTGCCACACATTATTTTTCCTCACAGTGGGCACGCATAGTTGAGCATTGTGTCTCATGTTTGTTAGGTTGAAAGGTATGGATCCACATTTTCTATAGATGTAGCCTTCTGATGGACAGTGCTAGTAGCCTCTGCATTTTCTTACAGTTCGTTCAATCCATTTGCACATCCTCAGTGAAAATGGACATTACAGATCACTCCATGTACCAGAGTCTAGGTGTTATAGCAATAGCAAGGCACGACTCACTAAAAAAACTCACTGAAATTTAATATGAAAGTTAGCTCTTTCTTATAGAACAATGTCAATACTTCTTCAGACAACATAAAACTGTAAAAATGGTTCCTTATATACAAATTAGTAAGCAGCCACATGATAACAGTCAGCTGACTGTAAAAACAAGTCATATGATTACACTGAAACTTGTAAATACATAAATATATATATATATATGTTAAACAATGTATTGTTATAGTGTGCAAATCAACACCCACTAAGGAAAAATGAGAAAACAATTACAAGATTTATCTCATCAAACTTTTCAATTTCAAAATGCAAGCAATAGAACATACGTCATTCAACCCAGGTTGCATAAAGGCATCCAGTTTAAGTTGCCATCAAGGTTCATCATCTTTGTGGTTGGAACAGAAGGAACTAGTTTGGCAACCTGGGTTGAATGGCATATGTTCTATTGCTTGCATTTTGAAATTGAAAAGTTTGATGAGATAAGTCTTGTAATTGTTTTCTTATTTTTCCTTAGTGATTGTTTAACACACACACACACACACACACATACACACACACATATATATATATATATATATATATATATATATATATATATATATGTATTTACAAGTTCCGGTGTAATCATATGACTTATTTTTACAGTCAGCTGACTTATCATGTGACTGCTTACTAATTTGTATATAAGGAACCATTTTTACAGTTTTATGTTGTCTGAAGAAGTATTGACATTGTTCTATACGAAAGCGCTAACTTTCATATTAAATTTCAGTGAGTTTTTTTAGTGAGTCATACCTTGTCATTTTTGCTCATTGAGTAGTTTTTGGTTTTAGTTATCATTTCGCTAGTTGTTATAGCAGCCCAGTGTCTACAGCAGGAGACACTGAGCGTGACATGGCGTTTGATGGCCTCATTCATTACATACAGGTACAGTATTAAGTAGACAGCAGCAGCCATGTTAAATACACAGTTACAACCTGTTAATAGAAATGTTCCTATCCAAAGAAGAAAATACATACTACCAATGTCCTGTTCTACATAGCTCCAAAAGCCACTGATTGGTGTACTTACATGTTGACATCAGTGTAACTGCTTTACTTGCAAATCCAAATAAGTTAGCCCAATGCTTCATCTAATAAACATGGATTATCCCTTCACCCCACCCCACCCAACTATCACCCTCAGGTTTTTTTAACACCTTTATTGAATGATCACTTGCGACACAGACAAATTTACATTTGTACAAAAGTAACCAAATTCTATTAAATTAACATTAACAAACATTATGCTTCACATATATTGCTATATATCATATAACCTAAGCAACATAACATAAATTATTCAATTCCTGTCCCCTTTTTTAAACAAGAAACATCTTTATTAAACTATTGCTTACAATGTAAACAATCATACATTTATATAAATGAAAAGAAACCACACCGACACAATCTTTGTTGTAAGCATTTTACATCACAAACCATACTGACACACTCCCAGTTGCAAACATTATACATCACTTATAACAGTGATGGAGAACCTATGACACACATGTCCAAGGTGACATGCCACAACATTCTGGGTGACACACCAGTGTTTACCAACACCTGAGTTACCAAAGAAACTGAATGAACACAAATACAAGAAATATGTGACACTACACTTACCTATTAAAACTCTTCAATAAAAAAGTCATTAATTGATGTTAATCAAATGAAATGAAATGTGTTCCATAGTTTTTTCACTTCAATTCAAAATTATTATTAAAAGTAGAGTAATTTTTAGTGCACTGTTTTAAGCTCAATTATCAGCTCATATATCATTTTCTGTACTGTAAGTTTCCCAACAGTTCTTGGAATTCATAAATTCCAATGCCCTGGATCAACTAATTCATTGTCCCACCAGTGGATCCAATATCCTAGACCTGGTCATTACCACCATGGGAGATAGATGCTCCACACCAGTGGTCACCCCCTCATTGGTCAGGTCTGACCATAAGCAAATCACCCTTGACATCCACATCCCACTCCCACCCCTCAGTAAGGAAACCTCCTTAAAAAACTTCTCCAAAGCCAACTTCATACTACTGAAGTCAGAAGTGACAAACTTCATGACACCCATGCAGACGGGTTCTGAAAGTTTGACTGCAGAATCCTACACTAAGGCACGAACATATCCACTCGTGCATGAATCGTGCCATCCCCAATACAACCAAGATGCTCTCCTCCAAAAAAAGGAAGCTAATCTGGTGGTCTCCTGCTATAAACAAACTATACAACAGAAGGAAGAAGCTGTTGCAGAAAAGAGGTAAATCCCAGGATGCAAAAAAACACCCTGACCAGCCTCAGTAAGAAGCTGAAATCCCTCATAAAATCCTCAAAAGCTAGTTACGAAAATAAAATTGCCAAAGATTCCAAAGACAACCACAAGGCATTCTATAGATATGTCAAGAATCTAAATGGCAATGCTCAGATCTGCTCTGAGCTTCAACAGAATGGCATTAAATATACTGATCCCAAGGATATTGCCAATATCCTGGCAGATCGATTTAGTGCCAACTTCACCCCCCCCTCACCCCCTAAAGGGCCCATCTCAATAACAAAAGATTGCCAAATTCTGGTAATCATGGCCACACAGGTAGAAACCGCACTCTCCAAAGCTAAGAATACATCATCCATGGGACCAGATGACATCCCAGGCTGTGTACTACATGAACTACAAAATGAACTGGCACCTCACCTAAGTGTCATGTTTAATCATAGCCTCACCTCAGGCTTCGTGCCCACTGAGTGGAACACAGCCACAGTTATCCCACTCCACAAGGGGGGATCCACTTTGGATCCTGGGAACTACTGTCCCATCAGTCTGACGAGCCTGATCTGCAAGGGCATGGAACACATTATCATGGTACTTATAAACAAAGACATTGGCAACCTTCAAACACTGGACCCCACCCAGTTTGGGTTTATGAAGGGCCGATCTTGTCTCCTGAACCTGATTGACTTCTTCGAATCAGTCTCCAGAGCTGTGGACGAGGGTAAGGCAGTCCACACAGCCTATCTGGACCTCGCCAAGGCCTTAGACACCATCCCCCACTCTGGAATCATAGATAAACTTACTAAGTTGGGCATAAATCCCTACTTCACTCGATGGGTTGCCAACTGGCTTACTGACAGAACCCAGACTGTAAAAGTAGCCGACTCCAAATCCAGCTCCAGACAAATGACAAGTGGAGTACCTCAGGATTCAGTCCTGGGACCACTCTTGTTTGGCATCTACTTCTCTGAAGTACAGGCCAACACTAAGGAACTCTGGCTAACAAAGTTCGCAGATGACTGCAAACTGGGAGACATTATTGAATTCCCAAATGATGTGGATATTCTACAAAAGGGCCTTACAGAAACAGATGCCTAGTGCCAGAGCTATGGGCTCAAGCTTAATGCCAAGAAATGTATAGTTATCCCCTTTGGAAAAAAAACATGTACCCATGAATTACCACATAGGTGGCAGTACACTAAACATCGGAAGTGTGATGAGAGACTTAGGGATACAGGTGGACAGTGGTCTCACTTTCGATAACCTCATCATCACAACAGTCAGGAAATCCTTCTATGTGGTACACCTCATCACTAAGGGCTTTTCATCCAGAAAAAAGGAGGTCATTGTCCCACTGTACTCATCCCTCATTAGACCCATTATACACTCATCCCTCATTAGACCCATTATAGAGTATAATGCCCCATTTGGTATGTACCTCACAAGACATCTGCAACAGCTGGAAAGGCCACAGAAATACCTCACTAAAAGAATCACAGGCTTAAAGCAGATGCCATATGCTGACCTTCTAAAAAAACTCCAGCTATACTCTGTGGCATATCGTCTACTCAGAGGTGATCTCTGCTTAATATACAAGGCCATGTCAAACCCTGAGCTGTTGGACATGCTCCACTTAAAGAAGTCCCAATCCCTCAGAGCCACACACTCCAGGGATCTAAACCTTGTCATCACAATGAACGAAACATGCTGGAGGGATAGGCTCCTGACCCAGAGACTCCCCAGACTCTGGAATAGACTGTCCATACATGTAAAGCAGAGCCTCCTTGGTCCTCTTCAAAGGAACCTTGATGATTGGATGGGAGATAGGAAATTCACCCCAGGGATCACGTCAGTCACCCTGCTAGACAGGGGTCCAGAGAAGTAAATATTGTGGGAAGAAATATCCAGGGAATTGTTATGGCTAGGCTTGTATAGGCCCTAGGGCCGATAGCCTAGTACCAACCTATAAACCTATGAACGATTTTTCTTTTACTTTTATAATTCATAGCAGCACACATGATTGGGCTGTATTTTTTTAAAATAAATAAATATGTAAAGACTTGTTTCTCTTTTGTTTGGGGGGGGGGGTGGCACACTAGCAGAGTCAAGATAGGCATTTTCTGAATTTATGACACACCAAGCCCAAAAGGTTCGCCATCATTGACTTATAATCTACCCAGTCATTTTCAGTCAGACATTACATAGCTCATTTAAGTCCTGCATTCTTTTATACCTCATTCCTCCCCTATATGTATTGCTCCCACAATTCCCATTTTTTCCTATGTAGTTTGCTCCTACCCTTTTCTAAAGATCCCAGTTCCAGTTGTTTTATATCTGTTACTATATCCACTACATCTAGTAAGGTTGGTTTAGACTTGATTTCCATTTTCTAGTAATTGCTTTTTTGGCAGCCACCATAATTTGACACAGCAAGGCCTTTGTCTAGGCAATTCTGATTCTGTATCATAGCATTTTGAGTTATCACCGGCTTGCTTATGTGTCACTGTTTCCTTTAATTAGAATGTGCTGTCCGTTCTAGTTCTCTATACCAGAAATTATGTTTTAAACTATCAGAAGGTGTCTGTCCATAGTCTGAGTGCCACTAAGTACCACTGTGCATTAATATGACATTACATATGTTCATAATTCCAGGTGATTAAGGCTGTTAGCATTCTTGTATAATGCATGGTGGGAGGGAAAGAGAGACAGGGAGGGAGAAGACAGAAGGGGAGAGACAGAGAGAGACGAGAAAAAGAAAGAGATTTTTGTCAGCCATCAAATACTGGATAATCTGTCCTGAATCAGTGACTATTTATTTAGCTACACTTCCTACACAGGAGATAGTGGGCCCTGTGTCCTTGTTAGGTAGATGTCTCTGGGGGCAGTTCAGAACTAGAGCTACTGACCTTTCCTTTGAAAACTTTCCAATTAACTCTCTCTCTTTCTAGTTTTCCCTAAGTGTCTTGCTGTTTGGTGACAACAGTTCTGATCTCCCACAGAACAAGCCCTGTCAGGATGCATTTTGCAGATGTTTTCAGCTGTGGCACTCTTGCAATCACAGCATAAGCAGCAGTAGACTTCTGGGAAAAAAAGACTTAGTCAAACCGCTGATGTTTGCTAAAAATCATTAGGGTGGAGTGGTTTTTACCTACAATAAATATGGCATTTGTTTTTCTAAAACAATCATAAACTGAACTTTTAAACAGGTTGGTAAGGTGTGGTTACTTTGTTGTGAAATGTTAACATATATTATGTAATACCCTGAAACCATGCATGTTTGAAAGCATGCCAGCCTGACTGGGATGGGTGCCATCTTACTTTGTGCTATATTCTTACAGCCACTGTTTTAAAAATATTACAGGGTCTTAGTAGACCATACAGTTAGATAATTGAAGCAAACTGGAAGGTCAGTGTACATTCACAGACAGGTATGTAGGTAAGCTTTGTAGAGATATATTTATTTATTCATTTATTTGTTAACAAGGTAAGTGAATTAATCTAAAGTGGATATTTTGCAGTCAATTCTGGAAAGAAAAAGTAATTATAAGAAGTAAAGAAGCAAACACAAAGCAGTAACACTGGAGTAGCTATACATAAAATAGAAAATTTCCAAAATCCAAGCAAAAGAACATTGGTCCATCATCTTCTAACTAGTCACCCAGCTGGTCCATCATCTTTGAACTGGTCACCCAGCCTGCATACTACCATTTCCCAATCTCAGAACTTACCTGCCTTGAAATTGTCACTCTAATTGCAGCCTTCAGGAAGGATATTTCCTTCACAACAAATTCAATTTCCTGCCTGGAGAAAAAAGGCTGATTAGTAATGAGGAAGGACCGGGGGAGGGGTCTGGATGGACACTTCAAGACAGACATCAGGAAACATTATTGCACTGACAAGGTGTTAGGGCCCTGGAGTAGACTGTCTGAGCAATGGTGGAGTGTAAGGTATAGGAGGTGTCAAAGATACTAGGGAAACAGTAAGTAAAAAACTGGGCAAGGAAACAGAATGGGGGTGTGTGGAGAGGCAACTGAAACACTATGGTTTTATAAATCATATGTCTTGTGTCAGGATTTCTAGTTTTGTATGATAGAACTGGTCTAACTGCAGGATTTGGTATATCATGCTTATGCCAATTACATGGACGAGTCCAGCCATATACCCCCAGAGGAGCAGATAATTTGTTGGGTTTCTCATGTCACCTCATAAATTGGCCAATATATCCAGGTTTTCTTACACAGTGATGTTTTTTTTATTGCATTAATGCTATAATGGTAGATGGTCTTGGGGTGTGCTTGTTCTGACATTAACTAAGAACTACCCTGAGTGCTCCTCCAGGCATAAAAGAAACATAAAGATACTTTAAAATCAAACCAGCAAAATTTGTTGAATGTAACATTTGTGTTTGAAGACCCCAACTTTCAGCAGTATTCAAGAAACAAATTTTCTCCAGATATTTTCTGGGCACCGAACAATAGAATCCATACTATATGATAAATACATTTGTGGCTTATTGTCCTTTATTTAGAAATTGATACTAAAAGCAAACTATGAACTGCATCATATTCTGCATTCTATTAGCTCATTTTATTTGAAATGTTTAAATATTATAGAAGTAAAAATTGGCTGGCCAACAGAATTGATAAAAATGAAGTATATATTAATTAAATTAAGTTTTGTTATTTCATTTTTGTACTACAAATAATGTTAATAAAAGAGATGAGCATCTAAGGATACTTGATAACTACAGGGGCAGCCTCTGCACTATAATGGATCAGTTAAGTACTTTTATAATGGAGTAGTTGGAGTCATCTAGTTGAAGTAAACATAAAAAGTGGGCTGCAAAAAAAGATGTTTCCAATTTAATTTAAGCAGGGGCATCTATATTATCATGAAAATTAATGCAAAATATCGGGCTGTATTTGAATCAGGTATAATCCGTTGCTTGATTGAGAAGTATTGTAACCCTGTGTTGTGAAACAGATATTTGTTACTGTATTTCACCAAATTGTGAGAATGTTTACATTACCATTGGATTCAAGTATTGGAAAAGTTACTTTGTAGCAAACAGTTACTTAACATTGTTTCCACAAGAGTGTTTGTAACCACGTTTATAATACTATAATGTTACATATTGAGAAGCTGTGCAGTAATGTTTGCTGTACATGCACTGCATGCTACATATTGACAAGCGGTCAGGGGTACTCAGGGTACTTAGTATGAGCTACATATTTATTCAATGGCAGTACAAGCAGGAAATTAATGCAAACCAAATTTTGCACCAGAGTACTTGATGTAGTTCTTATGTTGTAAATGATTGTTTTACTACTTTAGTTAGGCATGAACAGATTTTTATAAAGTGAGTGTTCAGATTTTTAGACACTCTATCCTATAATAAAACTATCTGAGGTGTAGCTGTTACATTGCAAGAAACTAGATGCCTGATAATCTGAAAGTACATCATGGAACTGTATATTCTAATGACAATTGACTGTTACAGAGGGGACAGAGAAATGTTATCTAATTTTGGGGCAGGGAGGGACTTCAGGAGGAATATAATGATTAAAATGTAGATTCAATGATGATTTTCCACAGATCCAGGCAATTACAGACCCATAAGTCTGACCAACCTCATATGCAAAGCCATGGAAAGACTTATCATGGAACTAATCAATCAGGACACAGAGAACCCCCAAATACTGGACCCATCTCAGTTTGTATTCATCAAGGGCAGGTTATATTACTCAGCTTGCTGGATTTTTTTTTGAAAAAGTCACCAAAGCAATGGATGAAGGAGAAATGGTACATACCACATACCTTGACCTGGCCAACGCTTTTGACACAATTCTTCATTTAGACATAGTAGAAAAGCTAAGCAAACTGGGAATAAACCCCCATGTCACTCATTGGATTACCAACTGGCTCACAAATAGGATGCAGGGACTCAAAATAAGGGACGTTACCTCCACAAAGAGACTAGTCATCAATAGAGTCCCCTAGGGTTCTGTCCAGAGATTTCTTTTGTTTGGCATCTACTTTTCTGAAGTAAAAGCCAATAACAATGGACTCTGGCTGACTTAGTTTTCAGATTACTACAATCTGAAAGCAGTTATTGAAGCTCACATGACATAGCCATCCTGTAGAAGGTTTGTCTAAAATAAATAACTGCTCCCAAAATCATGGACTGAAACTAATTTGCCAAAAAATGCATTATTGTATCCTATGGGAAGTCATATAACCTAGGGAACTACCACAGTGGCAATACACCCCTAAGTGTTTACCCAGTTGTTCAGGATTTGGGAACTTACAGTATGTGGACAGTGACCTAACTTTTGATCAATGTGTGTCTATTGTTGCAAGAAAGTCCTTCTACATTGCACAGCTTATAAACAAAGGGATTATATCTAGATCTAAGGATGTCATTGACCACTCTTTACTCAGCCCTCATTAGGCCATTCATTGAATATAATGCCCCCTTTGGCATGTATCTGTCCAGATGTATTCAACAACTGGAACACTCATTTAGATACCTTATTAAAAGAATACAAGGCTTAAACAACATGCCCTACATGGACCAACTCAAAGTCCTGTCACTATACTTGGTATCCTATAGACTGCTGAGAGGTGACCTGTGTCTGGAATCTTCAGATCCAATACTGATGGATTTACTGCACATCAGCAAATCATATTTCATAAGAAATACCCGGTCTAGGGATCTAAACCTTTTCTGCAACAACAATGGAATGGTTTGGAAGGGCGGGTATATCTTGCAGAGGATACAACTGCTCTGAAACAGGTGCCCAGCCACATAAAACAGCATTCTGTTACCTAAGAAGTTCATTTGTGAGTGTTCTGCCATTTCACACTGAGCTTGATCGAAGGAAGGACACTGAGGAAACTCGGAGCTATAATATATAACATTAAGTATCCTGTTTTTTGTTTATTTTGTTCTTTATTTCTTTGTTATTTATAGCACTTTGTGTACTGTGTATTATTCTAGCTAATTTCACTGTGTGTGAGGTATTAACTGGAAATTGTCCACTTTTATTAAGCATCTGTTGGGTTGTTTGTTTCTAATAACTTGTTGCAGTTAAACTCTTTTTCTAGAGGCTCCTTTAGCTGTTTAAAACTTTCATTTAAAGGCTCACTGCTGCTTTTCAGCTGTGAGAAACATTTCTGCAGTTTGTTCTAAGTAGTGGGGATATTTGTAGCATTTCCATATTCAGGCTTGTATTTGGGCCTAGTGTTTGTGGAGGCTGTGTGTCTGAGCACATATTCAGGGACATCTTGGTTTAGCCAAAGCCATCAGGCATTTCAGTGAGAGAGAATTGTTAGAGGTCATTGGCTGACTGAGGTCACCTGGACTACAGCTTAGACTAAGCACCTCATTGGTTCTTTTGTGATTTCTTTGTTAAACTGTCAGGTTTCAACTTTCTGTTACCTAAGAAGTTCATTTGTGAGTGTTCTGCCATTTCACACTGAGCTTGATCGAAGGAAGGACACTGAGGAATCTCGGAGCTATAATATATAACATTAAGTATCCTGTTTTTTGTTTATTTTGTTCTTTATTTCTTTGTTATTTATAGCACTTTGTGTACGTATATTTTTCTAGCTAGTTTCACTGTGTGTGAGGTATTAACTGGAAATTGTCCACTTTTATTAAGCATCTGTTGGGTTGTTTGTTTCTAATAACTTGTTGCAGTTAAACTCTTTTTTTTCTAGAGGCTCCTTTAGCTGTTTAAAACTTTCATTTAAAAGCTCACTGCTGCTTTTCAGCTGTGAGAAACATTTCTGCAGTTTGTTTCCCACCCTTCCTCCCTGTTGGTATAGTGTTTTTATAGTTGGTGGCTTTGCAGTTGCTCGCCCCTAGTGTAAATTTGATCTGGGACCCTCCTCCCAGTCTAGTGTCATTACCTCATTCTACCCAGTACAGGAGAACATTTGAGAAGGACAATCAGCTTAGTTTCTGCTACTCCTTTCTCTCTTTCCTTTCTCTCTTTCCACTTAAAAAAAAATAATTATCTGCTTTTACTGTATTTGTGTTTCTTCCTACTTTATTTTGCTTTTGCGTCATCTTAAAGGTACTCAATTGTATTTATTACTGCTTGGTGTAACTCATTCTAAGCCTTTTAGTTTAAGCACTTGGGCTTCAGACCAATTGTTTTACATTAAGAAGGTTTGTGGTCTGCACTGTGGTGGCAGAACAGGTAGCTTACATCCTTCTAAGTTGGGAACTGCTGATTGAGGGCTCAGTGTCTGTTATTCTAAAAGTGTATTAGTTCTGGTTTAAGCACTTGGGCTTCATGCCAGTTATTTTACATTAAGAAGGTTTGTGGTCTGCACTCTTGTGGGAGGAGAGGCTGGACTCTGCCCTTCTGAGCTGGGAATGTCTGGTTAAAGGCTTATAGTGCCTGCATATTTGAACTGTTTCTTACTGAAATTGGTACACCTTGTTTGCTGTAGCATAGACTAGATCCAGGCCTGCTGAATCTAGCTTTCTTTGTATGCTTGTTGTTTGTTTGCTTGTTATTTCCCTGAAACGCTAATTTCACCTAAAATGTGGCTTTTCAGCGCTTCTGTGGATCCCTAGTGATATCTGCATTGCTTACTGTACTTATTTCCTTGTTTCACTTGAAAGAAAGTTACTGTTTGTCGTGTTTGCATTTAAGTTACCTGTAACACATTGCATTTAAGTTACCTGGCACTTGCTCACTAAGTCAGCACTAAAAAATTAAAAGCCTTCTGATGGACAGTGCTAGTAGCCTCTGCATTTTCTTACAGTTCGTTCAATCCATTTGCACATCCTCAGTGAAAATGGACATTACAGATCACTCCATGTACCAGAGTCTAGGTGTTATAGCAATAGCAAGGCACGACTCACTAAAAAAACTCACTGAAATTTAATATGAAAGTTAGCTCTTTCTTATAGAACAATGTCAATACTTCTTCAGACAACATAAAACTGTAAAAATGGTTCCTTATATACAAATTAGTAAGCAGCCACATGATAACAGTCAGCTGACTGTAAAAACAAGTCATATGATTACACTGAAACTTGTAAATACATAAATATATATATATATGTTAAACAATGTATTGTTATAGTGTGCAAATCAACACCCACTAAGGAAAAATGAGAAAAAATTACAAGATTTATCTCATCAAACTTTTCAATTTCAAAATGCAAGCAATAGAACATACGTCATTCAACCCAGGTTGCATAAAGGCATCCAGTTTAAGTTGCCATCAAGGTTCATCATCTTTGTGGTTGGAACAGAAGGAACTAGTTTGGCAACCTGGGTCGAATGGCATATGTTCTATTGCTTGCATTTTGAAATTGAAAAGTTTGATGAGATAAGTATTGTAATTGTTTTCTTATTTTTCCTTAGTGATTGTTTAACACACACACATACACACACACATACACACACACATATCTATATATATATATATATATATATATATATATATATATATATATGTATTTACAAGTTCCGGTGTAATCATATGACTTATTTTTACAGTCAGCTGACTGTTATCATGTGACTGCTTACTAATTTGTATATAAGGAACCATTTTTACAGTTTTATGTTGTCTGAAGAAGTATTGACATTGTTCTATGCGAAAGCGCTAACTTTCATATTAAATTTCAGTGAGTTTTTTTAGTGAGTCATACCTTGCCATTTTTGCTCATTGAGTAGTTTTTGGTTTTAGTTATCATTTCGCTAGGTGTTATAGCAGCCCAGTGTCTACAGCAGGAGACACTGAGCGTGACATGGCGTTTGATGGCCTCATTCATTACATACAGGTACAGTATTAAGTAGACAGCAGCAGCCATGTTAAATACACAGTTACAACCTGTTAATAGAAATGTTCCTATCCAAAGAAGAAAATACATACTACCAATGTCCTGTTCTACATAGCTCCAAAAGCCACTGATTGGTGTACTTACATGTTGACATCAGTGTAACTGCTTTACTTGCAAATCCAAATAAGTTAGCCCAATGCTTCATCTAATAAACATGGATTATCCCTTCACCCCACCCCACCAAACTATCACCCTCAGGTTTTTTTAACACCTTTATTGAATGATCACTTGCGACACAGAAGACAAATTTACATTTGTACAAAAGTAACCAAATTCTATTAAATTAACATTAACAAACATTATGCTTCACATATATTGCTATATATCATATAACCTAAGCAACATAACATAAATTATTCAATTCCTGTCCCCTTTTTTAAACAAGAAACATCTTTATTAAACTATTGCTTACAATGTAAACAATCATACATTTATATAAATGAAAAGAAACCACACCGACACAATCTTTGTTGTAAGCATTTTACATCACAAACCATACTGACACACTCCCAGTTGCAAACATTATACATCACTTATAACAGTGATGGAGAACCTATGACACACATGTCCAAGGTGACATGCCACAACATTCTGGGTGACACACCAGTGTTTACCAACACCTGAGTTACCAAAGAAACTGAATGAACACAAATACAAGAAATATGTGACACTACACTTACCTATTAAAACTCTTCAATAAAAAAGTCATTAATTGATGTTAATCAAATCAAATGAAATGTGTTCCATATTTTTTTCACTTCAATTCAAAATTATTATTAAAAGTAGAGTAATTTTTAGTGCACTGTTTTAAGCTCAATTATCAGCTCATATATCATTTTCTGTACTGTAAGTTTCCCAACAGTTCTTGGAATTCATAAATTCCAATGCCCTGGATCAACTAATTCATTGTCCCACCAGGGGATCCAATATCCTAGACCTGGTCATTACCACCATGGGAGATAGATGCTCCACACCAGTGGTCACCCCCTCATTGGTCAGGTCTGACCATAAGCAAATCACCCTTGACATCCACATCCCACTCCCACCCCTCAGTAAGGAAACCTCCTTAAAAAACTTCTCCAAAGCCAACTTCATACTACTGAAGTCAGAAGTGACAAACTTCATGACACCCATGCAGACGGGTTCTGAAAGTTTGACTGCAGAATCCTACACTAAGGCATGAACATATCCACTCGTGCATGAATCGTGCCATCCCCAATACAACCAAGATGCTCTCCTCCAAAAAAAGGAAGCTAATCTGGTGGTCTCCTGCTATAAACAAACTATACAACAGAAGGAAGAAGCTGTTGCAGAAAAGAGGTAAATCCCAGGATGCAAAAAAACACCCTGACCAGCCTCAGTAAGAAGCTGAAATCCCTCATAAAATCCTCAAAAGCTAGTTACGAAAATAAAATTGCCAAAGATTCCAAAGACAACCACAAGGCATTCTATAGATATGTCAAGAATCTAAATGGCAATGCTCAGATCTGCTCTGAGCTTCAACAGAATGGCATTAAATATACTGATCCCAAGGATATTGCAAATATCCTGGCAGATCGATTTAGTGCCAACTTCACCCCCCCCTCACCCCCTAAAGGGCCCATCTCAATACCAAAAGATTGCCAAATTCTGGTAATCATGGCCACACAGGTAGAAACCGCACTCTCCAAAGCTAAGAATACATCATCCATGGGACCAGATGACATCCCAGGCTGTGTACTACATGAACTACAAAATGAACTGGCACCTCACCTAAGTGTCATGTTTAATCATAGCCTCACCTCAGGCTTCGTGCCCACTGAGTGGAACACAGCCACAGTTATCCCACTCCACAAGGGGGGATCCACTTTGGATCCTGGGAACTACTGTCCCGTCAGTCTGACGAGCCTGATCTGCAAGGGCATGGAACACATTATCATGGTACTTATAAACAAAGACATTGGCAACCTTCAAACACTGGACCCCACCCAGTTTGGGTTTATGAAGGGCCGATCTTGTCTCCTGAACCTGATTGACTTCTTTGAATCAGTCTCCAGAGCTGTGGACGAGGGTAAGGCAGTCCACACAGCCTATCTGGACCTCGCCAAGGCCTTCGACACCATCCCCCACTCTGGAATCATAGATAAACTTACTAAGTTGGGCATAAATCCCTACTTCACTCGATGGGTTGCCAACTGGCTTACTGACAGAACCCAGACTGTAAAAGTAGCCGACTCCAAATCCAGCTCCAGACAAATGACAAGTGGAGTACCTCAGGATTCAGTCCTGGGACCACTCTTGTTTGGCATCTACTTCTCTGAAGTACAGGCCAACACTAAGGAACTCTGGCTAACAAAGTTCGCAGATGACTGCAAACTGGGAGACATTATTGAATTCCCAAATGATGTGGATATTCTACAAAAGGGCCTTACAGAAACAGATGCCTAGTGCCAGAGCTATGGGCTCAAGCTTAATGCCAAGAAATGTATAGTTATCCCCTTTGGAAAAAAACATGTACCCATGAATTACCACATAGGTGGCAGTACACTAAACATCGGAAGTGTGATGAGAGACTTAGGGACACAGGTGGACAGTGGTCTCACTTTCGATAACCTCATCATCACAACAGTCAGGAAATCCTTCTATGTGGTACACCTCATCACTAAGGGCTTTTCATCCAGAAAAAAGGAGGTCATTGTCCCACTGTACTCATCCCTCATTAGACCCATTATACACTCATCCCTCATTAGACCCATTATAGAGTATAATGCCCCATTTGGTATGTACCTCACAAGACATCTGCAACAGCTGGAAAGGCCACAGAAATACCTCACTAAAAGAATCACAGGCTTAAAGCAGATGCCATATGCTGACCGTCTAAAAAAACTCCAGCTATACTCTGTGGCATATCGTCTACTCAGAGGTGATCTCTGCTTAATATACAAGGCCATGTCAAACCCTGAGCTGTTGGACATGCTCCACTTAAAGAAGTCCCAATCCCTCAGAGCCACACACTCCAGGGATCTAAACCTTGTCATCACAATGAACGAAACATGCTGGAGGGATAGGCTCCTGACCCAGAGACTCCCCAGACTCTGGAATAGACTGTCCATACATGTAAAGCAGAGCGCCTCCTTGGTCCTCTTCAAAAGGAACCTTGATGATTGGATGGGAGATAGGAAATTCACCCCAGGGATCACGTCAGTCACCCTGCTAGACAGGGGTCCAGAGAAGTAAATATTGTGGGAAGAAATATCCAGGGAATTGTTATGGCTAGGCTTGTATAGGCCCTAGGGCCGATAGCCTAGTACCAACCTATAAACCTATGAACGATTTTTCTTTTACTTTTATAATTCATAGCAGCACACATGATTGGGCTGTATTTTTTTAAAATAAATAAATATGTAAAGACTTGTTTCTCTTTTGTTTGGGGGGGGGGGTGGCACACTAGCAGAGTCAAGATAGGCATTTTCTGAATTTATGACACACCAAGCCCAAAAGGTTCGCCATCATTGACTTATAATCTACCCAGTCATTTTCAGTCAGACATTACATAGCTCATTTAAGTCCTGCATTCTTTTATACCTCATTCCTCCCCTATATGTATTGCTCCCACAATTCCCATTTTTTCCTATGTAGTTTGCTCCTACCCTTTTCTAAAGATCCCAGTTCCAGTTGTTTTATATCTGTTACTATATCCACTACATCTAGTAAGGTTGGTTTAGACTTGATTTCCATTTTCTAGTAATTGCTTTTTTGGCAGCCACCATAATTTGACACAGCAAGGCCTTTGTCTAGGCAATTCTGATTCTGTATCATAGCATTTTGAGTTATCACCGGCTTGCTTATGTGTCACTGTTTCCTTTAATTAGAATGTGCTGTCCGTTCTAGTTCTCTATACCAGAAATTATGTTTTAAACTATCAGAAGGTGTCTGTCCATAGTCTGAGTGCCACTAAGTACCACTGTGCATTAATATGACATTACATATGTTCATAATTCCAGGTGATTAAGGCTGTTAGCATTCTTGTATAATGCATGGTGGGAGGGAAAGAGAGACAGGGAGGGAGAAGACAGAAGGGGAGAGACAGAGAGAGACGAGAAAAAGAAAGAGATTTTTGTCAGCCATCAAATACTGGATAATCTGTCCTGAATCAGTGACTATTCATTTAGCTACACTTCCTACACAGGAGATAGTGGGCCCTGTGTCCTTGTTAGGTAGATGTCTCTGGGGGCAGTTCAGAACTAGAGCTACTGACCTTTCCTTTGAAAACTTTCCAATTAACTCTCTCTCTTTCTAGCTTTCCCTAAGTGTCTTGCTGTTTGGTGACAACAGTTCTGATCTCCCACAGAACAAGCCCTGTCAGGATGCATTTTGCAGATGTTTTCAGCTGTGGCACTCTTGCAATCACAGCATAAGCAGCAGTAGACTTCTGGGAAAAAAAGACTTAGTCAAACCGCTGATGTTTGCTAAAAATCATTAGGGTGGAGTGGTTTTTACCTACAATAAATATGGCATTTGTTTTTCTAAAACAATCATAAACTGAACTTTTAAACAGGTTGGTAAGGTGTGGTTACTTTGTTGTGAAATGTTAACATATATTATGTAATACCCTGAAACCATGCATGTTTGAAAGCATGCCAGCCTGACTGGGATGGGTGCCATCTTACTTTGTGCTATATTCTTACAGCCACTGTTTTAAAAATATTACAGGGTCTTAGTAGACCATACAGTTAGATAATTGAAGCAAACTGGAAGGTCAGTGTACATTCACAGACAGGTATGTAGGTAAGCTTTGTAGAGATATATTTATTTATTCATTTATTTGTTAACAAGGTAAGTGAATTAATCTAAAGTGGATATTTTGCAGTCAATTCTGGAAAGAAAAGTAATTATAAGAAGTAAAGAAGCAAACACAAAGCAGTAACACTGGAGTAGCTATACATAAAATAGAAAATTTCCAAAATCTAAGCAAAAGAACATTGGTCCATCATCTTCTAACTAGTCACCCAGCTGGTCCATCATCTTTGAACTGGTCACCCAGCCTGCATACTACCATTTCCCAATCTCAGAACTTACCTGCCTTGAAATTGTCACTCTAATTGCAGCCTTCAGGAAGGATATTTCCTTCACAACAAATTCAATTTCCTGCCTGGAGAAAAAAGGCTGATTAGTAATGAGGAAGGACCGGGGGAGGGGTCTGGATGGACACTTCAAGACAGACATCAGGAAACATTATTGCACTGACAAGGTGTTAGGGCCCTGGAGTAGACTGTCTGAGCAATGGTGGAGTGTAAGGTATAGGAGGTGTCAAAGATACTAGGGAAACAGTAAGTAAAAAACTGGGCAAGGAAACAGAATGGGGGTGTGTGGAGAGGCAACTGAAACACTATGGTTTTATAAATCATATGTCTTGTGTCAGGATTTCTAGTTTTGTATGATAGAACTGGTCTAACTGCAGGATTTGGTATATCATGCTTATGCCAATTACATGGACGAGTCCAGCCATATACCCCCAGAGGAGCAAATAATTTGTTGGGTTTCTCATGTCACCTCATAAATTGGCCAATATATCCAGGTTTTCTTACACAGTGATGTCTTTTTTATTGCATTAATGCTATAATGGTAGATGGTCTTGGGGTGTGCTTGTTCTGACATTAACTAAGAACTACCCTGAGTGCTCCTCCAGGCATAAAAGAAACATAAAGATACTTTAAAATCAAACCAGCAAAATTTGTTGAATGTAACATTTGTGTTTGAAGACCCCAACTTTCAGCAGTATTCAAGAAACAAATTTTCTCCAGATATTTTCTGGGCACCGAACAATAGAATCCATACTATATGATAAATACATTTGTGGCTTATTGTCCTTTATTTAGAAATTGATACTAAAAGCAAACTATGAACTGCATCATATTCTGCATTCTATTAGCTCATTTTATTTGAAATGTTTAAATATTATAGAAGTAAAAATTGGCTGGCCAACAGAATTGATAAAAATGAAGTATATATTAATTAAATTAAGTTTTGTTATTTCATTTTTGTACTACAAATAATGTTAATAAAAGAGATGAGCATCTTAGGATACTTGATAACTACAGGGGCAGCCTCTGCACTATAATGGATCAGTTAAGTACTTTTATAATGGAGTAGTTGGAGTCATCTAGTTGAAGTAAACATAAAAAGTGGGCTGCAAAAAAAGATGTTTCCAATTTAATTTAAGCAGGGGCATCTATATTATCATGAAAATTAATGCAAAATATCGGGCTGTATTTGAATCAGGTATAATCCGTTGCTTGATTGAGAAGTATTGTAACCCTGTGTTGTGAAACAGATATTTGTTACTGTATTTCACCAAATTGTGAGAATGTTTACATTACCATTGGATTCAAGTATTGGAAAAGTTACTTTGTAGCAAACAGTTACTTAACATTGTTTCCACAAGAGTGTTTGTAACCACGTTTATAATACTATAATGTTACATATTGAGAAGCTGTGCAGTAATGTTTGCTGTACATGCACTGCATGCTACATATTGACAAACGGTCAGGGGTACTCAGGGGTACTTAGTATGAGCTACATATTTATTCAATGGCAGTACAAGCAGGAAATTAATGCAAACCAAATTTTGCACCAGAGTACTTGATGTAGTTCTTATGTTGTAAATGATTGTTTTACTACTTTAGTTAGGCATGAACAGATTTTTATAAAGTGAGTGTTCAGATTTTTAGACACTCTATCCTATAATAAAACTATCTGAGGTGTAGCTGTTACATTGCAAGAAACTAGATGCCTGATAATCTGAAAGTACATCATGGAACTGTATATTCTAATGACAATTGACTGTTACAGGGGGGACAGAGAAATGTTATCTAATTTTGGGGCAGGGAGGGACTTCAGGAGGAATATAATGATTAAAATGTAGAATCAATGATGATTTTCCACAGATCCAGGCAATTACAGACCCATAAGTCTGACCAACCTCATATGCAAAGCCATGGAAAGACTTATCATGGAACTAATCAATCAGGACACAGAGAACCCCCAAATACTGGACCCATCTCAGTTTGTATTCATCAAGGGCAGGTTATATTACTCAGCTTGCTGGATTTTTTTTTGAAAAAGTCACCAAAGCAATGGATGAAGGAGAAATGGTACATACCACATACCTTGACCTGGCCAACGCTTTTGACACAATTCTTCATTTAGACATAGTAGAAAAGCTAAGCAAACTGGGAATAAACCCCCATGTCACTCATTGGATTACCAACTGGCTCACAAATAGGATGCAGGGACTCAAAATAAGGGACGTTACCTCCACAAAGAGACTAGTCATCAATAGAGTCCCCTAGGGTTCTGTCCAGAGATTTCTTTTGTTTGGCATCTACTTTTCTGAAGTAAAAGCCAATAACAATGGACTCTGGCTGACTTAGTTTTCAGATTACTACAATCTGAAAGCAGTTATTGAAGCTCACATGACATAGCCATCCTGTAGAAGGTTTGTCTAAAATAAATAACTGCTCCCAAAATCATGGACTGAAACTAATTTGCCAAAAAATGCATTATTGTATCCTATGGGAAGTCATATAACCTAGGGAACTACCACAGTGGCAATACACCTAAGTGTTTACCCAGTTGTTCAGGATTTGGGAACTTACAGTATGTGGACAGTGACCTAACTTTTGATCAATGTGTGTCTATTGTTGCAAGAAAGTCCTTCTACATTGCACAGCTTATAAACAAAGGGATTATATCTAGATCTAAGGATGTCATTGACCACTCTTTACTCAGCCCTCATTAGGCCATTCATTGAATATAATGCCCCCTTTGGCATGTATCTGTCCAGATGTATTCAACAACTGGAACACTCATTTAGATACCTTATTAAAAGAATACAAGGCTTAAACAACATGCCCTACATGGACCAACTCAAAGTCCTGTCACTATACTTGGTATCCTATAGACTGCTGAGAGGTGACCTGTGTCTGGAATCTTCAGATCCAATACTGATGGATTTACTGCACATCAGCAAATCATATTTCATAAGAAATACCGGTCTAGGGATCTAAACCTTTTCTGCAACAACAATGGAATGGTTTGGAAGGGCAGGTATATCTTGCAGAGGATACAACTGCTCTGAAACAGGTGCCCAGCCACATAAAACAGCATTCTGTTACCTAAGAAGTTCATTTGTGAGTGTTCTGCCATTTCACACTGAGCTTGATCGAAGGAAGGACACTGAGGAAACTCGGAGCTATAATATATAACATTAAGTATCCTGTTTTTTGTTTATTTTGTTCTTTATTTCTTTGTTATTTATAGCACTTTGTGTACTGTGTATTATTCTAGCTAATTTCACTGTGTGTGAGGTATTAACTGGAAATTGTCCACTTTTATTAAGCATCTGTTGGGTTGTTTGTTTCTAATAACTTGTTGCAGTTAAACTCTTTTTCTAGAGGCTCCTTTAGCTGTTTAAAACTTTCATTTAAAGGCTCACTGCTGCTTTTCAGCTGTGAGAAACATTTCATAGTTTGTTCTAAGTAGTGGGGATATTTGTAGCATTTCCATATTCAGGCTTGTATTTGGGCCTAGTGTTTGTGGAGGCTGTGTGTCTGAGCACATATTCAGGGACATCTTGGTTTAGCCAAAGCCATCAGGCATTTCAGTGAGAGAGAATTGTTAGAGGTCATTGGCTGACTGAGGTCACCTGGACTACAGCTTAGACTAAGCACCTCATTGGTTCTTTTGAGATTTCTTTCTTAAAAACTGTCTCAGGTTTCAACTTTCTATTACCTAAGAAGTTCATTTGTGAGTGTTCTGCCATTTCACACTGAGCTTGATCGAAGGAAGGACACTGAGGAAACTCGGAGCTATAATATATAACATTAAGTATCCTGTTTTTTGTTTATTTTGTTCTTTATTTCTTTGTTATTTATAGCACTTTGTGTACGTATATTTTTCTAGCTAGTTTCACTGTGTGTGAGGTATTAACTGGAAATTGTCCACTTTTATTAAGCATCTGTTGGGTTGTTTGTTTCTAATAACTTGTTGCAGTTAAACTCTTTTTTTTCTAGAGGCTCCTTTAGCTGTTTAAAACTTTCATTTAAAAGCTCACTGCTGCTTTTCAGCTGTGAGAAACATTTCTGCAGTTTGTTTCCCACCCTTCCTCCCTGTTGGTATAGTGTTTTTATAGTTGGTGGCTTTGCAGTTGCTCGCCCCTAGTGTAAATTTGATCTGGGACCCTCCTCCCAGTCTAGTGTCATTACCTCATTCTACCCAGTACAGGGAGAACATTTGAGAAGGACAATCAGCTTAGTTTCTGCTACTCCTTTCTCTCTTTCCTTTCTCTCTTTCCACTTAAAAAAAAATAATTATCTGCTTTTACTGTATTTGTGTTTCTTCCTACTTTATTTTGCTTTTGCGTCATCTTAAAGGTACTCAATTGTATTTATTACTGCTTGGTGTAACTCATTCTAAGCCTTTTAGTTTAAGCACTTGGGCTTCAGACCAGTTGTTTTACATTAAGAAGGTTTGTGGTCTGCACTGTGGTGGCAGAACAGGTAGCTTACATCCTTCTAAGTTGGGAACTGCTGATTGAGGGCTCAGTGTCTGTTATTCTAAAAGTGTATTAATTCTGGTTTAAGCACTTGGGCTTCAGGCCAGTTATTTTACATTAAGAGGGTTCGTGGTCTGCACTCTTGTGGGAGAAGAGGCTGGACTCTGCCCTTCTGAGCTGGGAATTTCTGGTTAAAGGCTTATAGTGCCTGCATATTTGAACTGCTTCTTACTGAAATTGGTACACCTTGTTTGCTGTAGCATAGACTAGATCCAGGCCTGCTGAATCTAGCTTTGTTTGTATAACTTGAGCACTAATCCAGTCATTCTTTAAAGTATTCAATTGTATTTATTACTGCTTGGTAGTAACTTGATTAAAGTGTAGCTATCATTCTAAGTCTTTTGGATTAAGCACTTGGGCTTCAGACCAGTTGTTTTACATTAGGAAGGTTTGTGGCATGCACTGTGGTGGCAGGACAGGTAGCTTACATCCTTCTAAGTTAGGAACTGCTGATTGAGGGCTCAGTGTCTGTTATTCTAAAAGTGTATTAGTTCTGGTTTAAGCACTTGGGCTTCATGCCAGTTATTTTACATTAAGAAGGTTTGTGGTCTGCACTCTTGTGGGAGGAGAGGCTGGACTCTGCCCTTCTGAGCTGGGAATGTCTGGTTAAAGGCTTATAGTGCCTGCATATTTGAACTGTTTCTTACTGAAATTGGTACACCTTGTTTGCTGTAGCATAGACTAGATCCAGGCCTGCTGAATCTAGCTTTCTTTGTATGCTTGTTGTTTGTTTGCTTGTTATTTCCCCTGAAACGCTAATTTCACCTAAAATGTGGCTTTTCAGCGCTTCTGTGGATCCCTAGTGATATCTGCATTGCTTACTGTACTTATTTCCTTGTTTCACTTGAAAGAAAGTTACTGTTTGTTGTGTTTGCATTTAAGTTACCTGTAACACATTGCATTTAAGTTACCTGGCACTTGCTCACTAAGTCAGCACTAAAAAATTAAAAGCACTACACCCTCTCAAACTCCCCTTGAGTACCTTGTTCCCCATTGGCCCTTTTTTTCAATTATAAAGGAATTCCCAATACTATTCTAGCATGTCCAAAGGTCAGTTGTCAATCTCCCCTCTGGTCCAGCTGGTGAATCTGGGAATCTTGAGTCAATGTTACAACTGCCTCATGTACACAGACAGCCCTCTCCTCCTCCCAACAAATTCCAACACATGTGAGAGATGCAACCATACAGCCAAACTGGAGGCTAAGCTCTCTCAACTCAGTACTGGCGTAACCAGTCAGGAGGAGAAGGAAACCACACTCACTACAATTCCAGTCTCACATAGACCTACCACGACAGCAAACCAAACACATAAA